>NC_140217.1:41796947-41896947 GCF_951802725.1 Rutilus rutilus | reverse complement strand
CAATAAAAAAAAATACATTTCAAGTCAAACAGCATAAATACAAAACATTAACATCTATACAAAAGGGTCAACAAAAGGAGCATGAAGTTACACAGACTTAAGCAGGAATACAAAACTGTACAAAGTTAAACCACTAAAAAGTTGAAAGTAGTATGAATAAAGAGGCAAAAGAGGATAAGTGGTAGCTTGACAATGTGGAGCTGGAGAGAGTTGTGACCAAGGCTGATTGTAACAGAGGGAACCACCACGGAGGAGATAATGGAGGGAACAGTGAAGGAGAACATGGCAGGAGACCGCAACATGCTCACCAGGATGTAGGGCCACGGCACAATCGATAAAAGGATAGGTGGACCTTTGGTAAATGGGCCAGGCAGAACCTGGGAGACAACCAACTCAGAGGGAGCCATTAGAGGTGGAGACCTAGGCAGAGCCGAAGACTCAAGGCAAGACCACTGCACTGAAGGGAAAATGCAGAACCATAGGGGTGGAGGGACAAGGCATAGCCGTAGGATCGGGACCTAACCCTGACCAAGGTGGAGTCAGAGGGACGAGGGAGCCGGATACAGCTTGAGGGATAACTGCCCATGGTGGAGCTGATATGTTGACTGAGTGAAAGTTAAGTACGGGGCTTGGCACGAAGACAAAGGACCAATACATATACGGAGCTGGTAATCTGGAAGCCAAAGGTGGAGTGGAAGCTGGAGGTGCTGAGTGGGAAGGACATCAGACTGGACTGGACTGTCTAAACAGCTGGAGGGACTGGCCAACACAGGATAATGGAAACACAAAATAAATCAAAACAGAATATAAACCTGATTAGTACTTTAAAGTAATTTAAAGTAATTTTGAAGAAAAAAAGAAAGAAAAAAGGGTTAAAATTTTACAAATGGGGTATTACAAATTACACAAAGTGGCATATGGGCACAAGTACAATAATTAAAAAGGGTAGAAACAAAAAGGTTAACAAAGGCTTTAAAAAACAGAACATCATTCAAACTTTGTGTGGGATGTACTCACCCTTTTCCAGTAGCAATGAAAAAGCAATTAACCAATTCCTCAGATTCACACATCACTGGTGTATAAAACAAGCCACAATTAGACTAACAGGAAAAATAAAAACAAATAACCAGTGAAGACTATAGAAACACAAAAACAGAAAAATAGACAAACACAATTTATGCCAAACCTGGACAGTTCCTATCCTCAGACAGTTTGTCTTCAATCTCTTGATGCAGCTCCTCACAGTCCTCAATAAAACAACTCTTGATTAGGTCATTACATTTAAGTAGTGATGGGATGGTTGATACCGGGACTCCGATGCTCCGACGCAGTTTTAAAAGCACTATTGTATCACACACTGTACCCTTGGGACATGACAATACCACGTGATTGATGACGTTTGAAGCTTCGAACATCATGCAGTATCGTATGGTCGGGACAGCTGGTTTATATATATATATATTTTTTTTTTAAACACCCAAAATATTTCTCAATCACTTTAAAGGGATACTTCACCTCTGGGAAGATGAATGTGTATTTAAAATAGGTCATTTAAGTAGAAGAAATGTGAAGAAATTTTTGAATTTGGAGCTTTCTAGACCGAGAAAAGCCAGAAAATGCATTTTTGTCTTATGTGGATGAAAGACAACAACTCCCAGAATGCACTTGCTTCGCTGCCTTAGGAGGCCACGCCTACCGGTAAGAGTGCGTAGTTGAAAACAACAAGGCTAGCCTACGTGATGAGTTTGCCAGTGATTTAGAGATGGGCCAAAATGTCCGGGATTCGGCTTTTGCGTTCTACAGTCGCCATTCATCATGTTTACTGTGGCGAGCAGGATGAGGCTGACGGCCGCGGGAGAACGGCGCGAGGCCGGTGGCGTCATTGCTGAGACGCGCCGGATCTCGCATCTCTCACGGAGGAGCGGGAATTTTCTTAGCAATGGTAAAACGCACATCAACCGATCACTTGTTTAGCGTTCATGTAAACACTACATTCAGATTCACCAATCGGAATGAATTCAGTTAGATTGAAACAAAAGGTGCATGTGCATGTAAACAATGAATGGCGACCGCAGAACGCAAAAGCTGAATCCTGTACATTTTGAACGATCTCGCCCGTCGGACAAGTCCGGGAAAAGGAGGATGTTGTTGTTTACCCCTACCCACTCAGCTTTCTCCTACTATTCAGCTTTCTCCACAGAACAAGAGCCTGCTAGCTTAGCTTCCAAAGAAAGACAGCTGACACTGTGTGTACATTCTGTGAGTGAGATCCCACCCTCTATGGGCGGGCTGAAAACATGCGGAACAACGCCATCTACTGGCTGTAGTCTTTAGCCTCTGACCAGAAAATCCTCCGATGACGCAAAATGACGATTTTTGCGTCATCGGAGGATTTTTTCCAGACAAAAAATACATAAATCTCTTGTCTCAGGGGGATATGAGGGTGGAAAGCACGGTAATTCGAAAATACTACAGGTTTTCTACTAATACAAAGCTTAATGCTAAATCCTGAAGTAACCCTTTAATTATGATCACATACTTGTATATTTTATATCATTGATCAGTATGTGAATCTGTTGACCAGGCTACACATCACTCTGTCATGGAACAGAAGGATTCACACAGGTAAAGTGGATAACAGTTTTTTTGGCAGAAGTATTATATCACAGCGAAGGAAGCAGGTAAGTACTATAGAATGTAGAGTACTGCATGAATGTGGAAGTTAAAGAGTCTTATCTGATGTAGGTTCTGAAATGGAGATCGAAGCTGAAGACTGAAGACTAATGAACGAAGTAGATGACTGAAGATGGATGAAGGAAGCCGCTGACTGAAGGTAAAAGGTATCTCAAAGGGAAAGAGTCAGGTAGAGTTCTCTGAGGGAACGACAAGACCAGACAATAGTGAACTGCAGAGGGAAGGGTTAAATAGTGCTGGATGATGATCAGTGAAGATTGGTGACAGGTGATGGTGATCTGTGATTGGGAACTGCATGCAGGTGAGGGCCAGGGAGGATGATGGGAAATGTAGTGAGGAGGTGGTGACTAGCTGGAAACCGTGACACACACGAGTTGTGGCCTCATTGGCACACATTAATTTGCTGTAGGATAAACACCATACAAGCTCTGTGTGGGATGTACTGTAGCTGCTTTTTACTCACCCTTTTCCAGTGACAATGAAAAAGCAATTAACCAATTCCTCAGATTCACACATTGATGATGTATAAAACAAGCCACAATTAGACTAACATTAGACTAACAGGAAAAATAAAACAAACCAGTGAAGACTATAGAAACACAAGAACAGAAATATAGACAAACACAATATATACCAAAGTGGAGGGCTGGAGTTAAACTTATAGTTGGTTGATTCTGTTTCATAAAGCAAACTTAAAATAGTTCAAACTCAGTTACTCTGGCAACTTATGCTGGGAAACTAACATGGTCCAGGGCAGACTAACTGTCAGGCTAAGCCTGAGTTGTTACAGTTTGTGCAAATACAGTTAAACCGTTGTCACTTAGTTCTTCACACTTCCAGAAGGTCAAAGCAAATGAACAAAGTACCAAATAACCAGAGTGGCCATTCCATCAAGGAGGGAGTAAATTCAAACAGGTTAAATTGAAATGTGATAAATTGTATGTGTGCCTGATGCAGTCAAAGGCAATATTACAAAGCAGAAATAACAGGGCAAACCAATACAAAAGTATAAATAAGAGTACAAATAAAAGCCAGTCAGAGAAAGAAAACCAAAGAGCATAAATGGCATTCCAGCTTGGAAGCATAAAAAAGGACAACTTCATAAATACAAAAGGGAAAAAGGCTATAATACAGAGTGGCATAAAGGGAATGCACAAGGCAAAAAAAGCATACATAAGATAATACAAAAGGCAAAAAAAAAAAAAGTACTTGTCAAGTTTTGTGTGTTTTCTGATTGACCACAGCTCTGCCCAAACTTGAAAACTGCTTTATCTCTGATGAACGCAAAGGACAACTCAAATCTGTTCACTTTATGATTTTTAATTTTCTTAAAGATGGTTTGATAGATTTGGGATGAAACAGAATAGGTTGATAACCTTTAAGATACACAAACAAAACATGAATTAGTTACAAATAAATCTCAATAACACTTTCTCAAAGTAATAATACAAAAATGGTACTGAATCCTCAAACCAAACAAAGTAATTTAGATCTCTAAACCTAGGATCTCTAATAGTTAATAATTAAACAATACACATGATCCCATAATTAAATGTATAATAATTAAACAATACACATGCTTAGAGTAACATTACTTCTGTCAAGTTCTACGTTCACATAATAAAGTCTGCACTATTTAATTTAAATTGCACGTTACAACCAAGTCATATACTCACAATTCACAAAAAGTCATATACTATATACAAAAAGTCATATACTGTAGAAGCATGAACTCAACACATTCAAACACATTCAATCCTACCAGTTGTGTCTTTGGATGTTCAGGAGCTGTGGTCACAGTATCTTTCTTCAGGAACAGGTGAGAGAGCCAACAGAGCTCTTACCAAACATTTCAAATGCCATGCACTCCCTGTGGGTGCGCAGGTAAATATGGTCCCAAGAGCACTTCCTAGAAGTTGGTTCCACCAACACTGGTTGCCCCCTGCAGTTTGGGAGTGCTCAGTACAACTTGTAACCATGAATTGACACAACAGTACTCTAGTCAAATGTATACAACTTGTATAAGTATAATGGAAGAAAGGGGCATAAATATAAAAGGCGCATAATACTAAAACAATGGTTAAGTTACATTTATAATTACTTATAGCTGGTTTGAATAAATGTAATGGTATATTAAAAAACACACACAAAAAAAAAAAAAACACAATGAGGCATAAAAGGCAGAGGTACAAAAAGGGGGAAGAAAAAAAGCTCACAGAGAGTAGCATAAAGACAAATGAAGGGGCTATAAAGTCCAAAACTGTCATTAAAATTAAACTAAGACAACAATTAAAAGCAACGCTATGAGGCACAAAACCACTTGAAATGGTAAAAGCACTTGGGCACAAAACCAACAACTAGTAATAAGTAAAACGTAGTAGTAGTAGTAGTAGTAGTTAAAGTGTTAATGAATACAAAAAGGGTATAAAATGCATAATTAAGGCCTAACCCAGAACAAACATAAATAAATAAATAAATAAAATAAAAAAAGGAAAGGAAAGGACCATAAAGACAAAAAAAAACCTGACAATCATAAGCTTAAAGAGTGCATTGAAGAGGGCACACAGGCATAAATACAAAATGGTTCAAAGAAGCAAAGGCTAAAATAAAGTGGCAGAAAGACACTTAAAAACCATTTTGAGAAGCACTATACAACTAAAATTGACTCAAACAAATAGGACAAAGGCATAAATACAAAGAGTTTAAAGGGGAAAAGGAACAGAAGTATGGAAGTCTTGCAAGATTAAATAAATGCAAAGAATGCAGATGAGCACAGGCAAACTTACAAATTACAAATCTCATTCACCCATAGTACACAACATTAACAAGTACAAACTTTAAGACACATACATATACATATACATATACATATACATATACATATACATATACATATACATATACATATACATATACATCAATAAATAACCACCCCAAAAATTTAACAGTCACATTGTCAAAAACACCTCTGTTAGTATTAGTAACAGCATGAATTCAAGAAAATTATTATACAGAAGAGAATTCACCTGCTCTCAAACCCCTACAAGGTTTGGTTGAGTTTGTAGAGGGAGGTAGTGTCACTTTGTTCTTTGATCAAATCCAGGTCTCAATTTTACCCAATTGTCATACTTGGCTCGTTTTGGGTTTGACCAAGTCAGTTTTGGGACTTTGTAACCATCAGACAGCTGTAAAACAATGAGGGATGAGATACAAAGTGTAGCTTAACAAGACATTAAAAGTAGAAGGGTGCACAAAAAAACCCTCAAGTGCCTGATCTGCACCCTTGCTCAGATCGCCTCTACACTCACAGAGTGCTTCAGAGGACAGGCTTAAACTTCAGCATCAGTGCTAATCATTTAGGTGCATGAGTGATCAAATAGGACAGTCCAGCACTTTAAACTAAAACAAAAAGCAACACTTAAACAACAAAGTTACACCAGATCAATACACAGCTATGATCCAATGCTTTATTGCACAGTGTCCGAAACAGGTGAGTATAGACAACAAACAATAAGCAATCCAAGTATAATGCTTCAGTTGTTGGGTTTGCAGGTGAATATAGAAGGTATGACTTCAAATGGTAAGGATATACACACACACACACACCTTTTTGTTGCCATGATAGTGAATGAATAAACAATGTCTTTGACTTAAAGGGATTGTGGAAAGTTGGAAGTAGAGAACAGATGAGGAAACAAGGTGACAGCATCTTGGAGAAATCTCAGAGGGTAAATAACTCAGGTAATAGAAAGATAAGTAATTCGCAGTCCAAGACAAGTCTTAGACCAGACAAAGACTGCATTCGAAACCGCATACTCACTGAGTAGGTACTTAATTTCAATAAGTACTTACTTAATGAGCGCTAAAAGAGTAGGTACTTTATAGCCAGATCTCGTTAAGTATGAATGTGAGCCGTACATCATCCGCCATGTTGACATTTTCACGTGACCTACAACGTTATCACAAGCGCAACAACTGAAAAGATATGAGCGACAGATTTAATTAATCTATCTGTAAATACCTTGATATTGACAAAATTGGCTAATTTTGTGTCTTGTTGAAGAAACAGCTGCCCATTTATTTTGTGAATACATTTAGAGTTGATTTGAGTTCTTATATTTTAAACCCTACTAATGTGACCCAGTTTTATCCTTAACGATATTATTTTTATTACGAAAACCCAAAATCGTCATCTCTTGAATATGTTTATTTCTTTATTTTATCCACAATTTTTCACCCACAAGCAAAAGTGGTTTAAATCTCCTGTTTCCCTCTTTTTCTTGTTAAATTTACTTCTCATTTCATCCCTCAGCCTTATAAATAACAAATAACACACACACACAAAAAGGTTTTTATGTATTATGATGAATTATTTAAAGATATTTAACCTTGTCATTGTTCTTTTTTTGAACAATGATTTATGCAAACCAATTCTTTTTGTTCATTTTTTTTTTTTTATCATTATGATTGTTCATTGTTAAATATACAACCATGATATATTTACCTGATCTTGTATGTAACTAAGTTTGGCAATAAAAAAATGTTATATGAGTGACAGGTGTACTAACACCTCAACATCAGTAACTCGACAGCCCTACCTAGAATGGTTCTCCAAAGTGTCTCTAATGTTTGCACAAAGGAGACGGGCAGCTGCTCGAAAATCTCGCCTTTGGAGAAAACTGTAAGTATCACTCCTTAAAAATTTATATTACCCCAGAACAAATTGTATTGCTAGCCCACCCCAAAACTTACACACAATAATAATGATAAATGCTGGCCAATAATTAATTATATTACTTTTGTGGTAACACTTTACGGTAAGGGTACATGAATTATCATGAATTCATGTATAAATTCATGCATTAATATCTCATGAATCATCAGGAACTAACACGAGTTCAACGTTTTTCATTCATGACTTCATGGATGAACAACACCTTAATTAAAACATTAACTAAGATGAGTACATCATCATGAATTATGATTTATTACGCATGATCATGATGTTTTCTTTGTTCACACAAAAAATTGGTCTTTACCACCCATTGTGGATAAAGCTATGGTTATGGTACATGAATCATCATGAATTCATGCATAAAAAAGTATTAATTCATGCATGCAAGACTACTCTTCGAATTATTAAAGGAATGTACAAAAATCCACATGATCTAATGCATGCATACAGGCTAGAACAGTATATCAATTAATGTGAGAACTTTTTTTCTGAATTATGATCTGAGTTATCCAGCATGTTCATGTCTTCTTCATAGCCTGCAGGTAAATGGACAGACCCCAAAATTGGCCAATCACAGCACATAACATACGAATTCTGTTGGCGTTCAAATACTAGTCATCATTAACTAAGCATTATTTATCAATGATTTCATCATGTGTGTGGCCCCTCAACTAAAGTGGTGACTTGGTGCTTTGAAACACTGATGAACAATGTGTTTTCATTATGATCTGAGTTATCCAGCATGTTCATGTCTTCTTCATAGCCTGCAGGTAAATGGACAGACCCCCAAATTGGCCAATCATAGCACATAACATACGAATTCTGTTGGCATTCAAATACAGTAGTCATCATTAACTAAGCATTATTTATCTATGACTTCCTCATGTGTGTGGCCCCTCAACTAAAGTGGTGACTTGGTGCTTTGAAACACTGATGAACAATGTGGCATAACTGTGAAATGACATGAACATGAAAGTTCAAGTCTTTGCAAACAATGTACTGTGGACAAATGGACTTTGATCTTAACTGTACTGCTTTATTCTTAAACGGCATAAACCAGTTAAAAACCATAAAGCTGTTTAAAAAAAAAAGTTTCACAAACAGCTTGATCTCTATTTGGGTAAAGAGTCACCTTCTAACGTATAAAGCAACTGATGTGACTCCTCCATATCATGAAATTGTAACAGCTTTATGGTTTTGTAAAGAGTTTTCAGATATACAGGCACTTAAAATAAAGTTCATGGTGTATGTACTGAATTCCTTCTCAGCTCTTTCCAGCTGTTGATTTAACTGGTTTATACCGTTTGGTCTCAGAATAAAGCAGTAAAGTTACATAACATTATTACGATTTTACAGCTAAAAAAACGTACGTTAAACTATTTACGAATATTTCATATCATAAAGATATCTGTATAATTTCCCTTTTACCATTTAATAGATTATAAATGTACGATCCCTTAACCCTAACTCCACACCTAAACATACCCATTTTATAGATAATATTAAAAGGATAAAACGTAATGGACAGATATGTGTAGGGAAATGGCAGCTTTATTAACAATGTAACATTAAAAGATAGTTTGAGCCACTAATCCTACCCCTTCCCCTAAACCTAACCATTTCTTAAAACTACGTAACTACAATTATAAATTAAAACAACAGACAGACAATCACAATCATTTATTTATTGAGAAAATGTCAAAACCGGTACCAAAAGTCGTTCACATGACGATGTGTCGCAGTCCTCTCTGGCAATATATAATAGTTATGTATGAGGTAACGTTACAGAGCAGAATTTAAGTTATTAATCCATGAAAATGTTAATCCGGTTTCGGTTCGCTGTTCGCTCTGTGAAGGCGCGCGCGCTTCTCCATTTCAAATGTAGTACACAACAAACACGGCATGTCGCAATCTGTGACGAAGCATGCGAGAGCCAATAGGTGTTTCTCAATGTCAAGGATACTTCCTTGGCAGGACTGGTCCTTCCAAGTCACTTCCTTCAGAGGCTAGGCGAGGCTCCTCTTTAGCATTCGGAGAACATGTAAATGGAACAGGCTAGCAAGTGCACGTCAGTGCGTCATTACGTCAGTGAAAATGAAAAACAGAGCGTTGCTATGGACGCAGTTCTGTTCACTCAGGCAATATAATCGTTTTTAAATCAATAAACTCCTTTTTAATCATATTGATTATTTGACTGTTAAGTGTGTTTAAACAGTGCGGGTCAATTTGACCCATAACATAATGGATGTAATTATTTTTTTAAACAAATGTTTGGTAACGTAAATATATTTACATTTGAAAGCATATTGATCCGTTAACGCTCCGACTCCGTTAACGTCTAACATTTTGAATTTTTTGAACAAGATAGCAAAGCTGCGCGCATAGGATTGTGGGTGATTTGAGAGCGCGAAGAGCGCGAAGGCTACACATATGCATCCTTTCCTGTATATGGGATATTTTTCGAACGAAGGACTCAGTCCTTGGTGGAAATTCCGAGGATCCTCGACATTGGAACAGTCCTTCGACGGATGTCGATGACGTAGCATCCTCGAAATTCTGGCTTCCGAGGATCCTTCCTTGACATTGAGAAACGCCTAATGAGCGTTTGATATCACTGCCGTAAAACATGTCGTAACGCTTCGGGCGCAATTTTTGAATTTGAATTCACCACGAGCGCGGGATGCCGGGATATGACGTTGACGGTCTCTGCCGAGAAATGGAGATGAAGATCACTGGATAAAGGGCTGCATTTGGATCTGTTTCTTGCAAACAACGTATGGATTCTAAAGATTTGGATCACATTAAGCTAATAAAATTGATTTCTTTTGTGAATTTATGTTGTGTTTTAGTGTATTATGTGTCAAAATATTAATGCCACGATTTTAATATGCATAAGTTAAATAGGAATACGCCTAAATTTGTACGTCGTTGTTTGTATAAGTTGTTTATAAGTAAATAAATTACGTTTTTGTGCTGTCCACTGTCAGTATTATACGTTTCTGTGTGTATAAAACATAAATAAATGTACGTATGGTAGAACTACACTTTACGTAAAAATACACACGTATTCTCATGAGATCACGTTGCAAGTTAAGATCAAAGTCCATTTGTGTCCACAGTACATTGTTTGCAAAGACTTGAACTTTCATGTTCATATTCATGTCATTTCACAGTTATGCCACATTGTTCATCAGTGTTTCAAAGCACCAAGTCACCACTTTAGTTGAGGGGCCACACACATGAGGAAGTCATAGATAAATAATGCTTAGTTAATGATGAGTATTTGAATGCCAACAGAATTCGTATGTTATGTGCTGTGATTGGCCAATTTGGGGGTCTGTCCATTTACCTGCAGGCTATGAAGAAGACATGAACATGCTGGATAACTCAGATCATAATGAAAACACATTGTTCATCAGTGTTTCAAAGCACCAAGTCACCACTTTAGTTGAGGGGCCACACACATGATGAAATCATTGATAAATAATGCTTAGTTAATGATGACTAGTATTTGAACGCCAACAGAATTCGTATGTTATGTGCTGTGATTGGCCAATTTTGGGGTCTGTCCATTTACCTGCAGGCTATGAAGAAGACATGAACATGCTGGATAACTCAGATCATAATTCAGAAAAAAAGTTCTCACATTAATTGATATACTGTTCTAGCCTGTATGCATGCATTAGATCATGTGGATTTTTGTACATTCCTTTAATAATTCGAAGAGTAGTCTTGCATGCATGAATTAATACTTTTTTATGCATGAATTCATGATGATTCATGTACCATAACCATAGCTTTATCCACAGTGGGTGGTAAATACCAATTTTTTTGTGTGAACAAAGAAAACATCATGATCATGCGTAATAAATCATAATTCATGATGATGTACTCATCTTAGTTAATGTTTTAATTAAGGTGTTGTTCATCCATGAAGTCATGAATGAAAAACGTTGAACTCGTGTTAGTTCCTGATGATTCGTGAGATATTAATGCATGAATTAATGCATATTTCATGCATGAATTTATACATGAATTCATGATAATTCATGTACCCTTACCGTAAAGTGTTACCACTTTTGTTTTACTGAAAATTATAGAATTTAATAAAACAAGCAAAATGTAATTTGTTTTGTCATATGACATGCATGAATACACTGTAGATAAATGCAGTGAAACATTACAATTTTCAGTCAAGCAATGAATTTGTAAGACTGAAAATACTGGTTGAGGCCCTGGTCTGAGACAAAGGGCTAATTACCATTTGACCTCCCCCATACGACCTCACTTCCGCAAACTACTAAGAACTCACACAAGAATATGGTTTAATGTGAATGTTTATCATTGACTGTTATGTTTTTGGTGTCATTTGAAATGTCTCAAAGTGAGTGGTACAGATATCTCATATCCAGATAGATAAAATAAAAGGTAATAAGGTTTTAAGAGTTTATGGATAACTGACTTACAAAGGAAGGTGGTCTCTCAAGCAAATGGTCACCCACCCCCATGAAGGTGCGACCACTGCATGCAAATTTCTTTTGTTAGCACATGTTTCCATGTGAAAGAGGTCTGACTATTTAATGAGATGCAGCAGAAAGTTCGGGGCCCTTTTCTGTACTTCAGATTGGCCCGTGAGGCTGAGAGATAGATCGAGATAGATCTCTCAGCCTCACGTATTTCTTAAAGTTGGGTTTGCATCTTCTCTCTATTCCAGAGCATTTGATGTTTTGTATCGATTATCTTTGAATTGATTATGAAATTGGCATGATACATTTACCTGACATAATAAATCCTTACATGTGATTATTCTAACTGATCTTGACATCGTTCATTTAATGGTTAAAAGGAATAGTCAAACATTCGCTCACTTTTAGTGAGGCACAGATATTATTAAAACCTTTCATTTATGGAGTCAGATGAATTAACGAGTAAATACATATGATTAATGTATTACAAATCTAACCAACCAATACTTTGCTTGAGTGAGGACAGAACACGTGATTCCTTCCCCGTATATTGGCGAACCGGCAATTGGGCCAATATAGCGGGCCTTACAAATTAATGGGTAACACTTTATTTTGATGGTCCCTTTTGAACGTGCTGTTGACTATAAGTAACTTTGCAACTATATGTCAACTAACGTTCATTGGAGTATAAGTAGACTGTCTGCTTAATATCTGCAAAAAACTTTATTGTGATGGTCCTCCAACAGACACTCTACTGACTTTAAGTAATTTTGCAACTTGTTGTGTTGCTAGATTCTAATATGAAATCTTCTGATAAATCCCTTCAATTGGAACCTCTCCTAAATGATTTACATGTTTCAAAGGGAACTGACAGTGTCTCAAAAGTAACTGATAAAATTGAAATATCTATGGACGATCTTTTAGTTGCACAACTACAGAAGGACCACGCCAGAAAACTTCATAAAGCTAAGAAAACAGAGAAGAGGAAGAAGAAGGACCCAACATCCACGGAACAAGCTGACATATCAAAGTCGACGAATAATGAGGATTCTCCGACAGATGGAGAAATTGCATAAAAGATTACTTAGTATTGTAAGGGGAGTTATGTTAGAGAATCAGTTTAAATGTCCAAATTGTGAAATATCCTGTTTACAGGAGAAGTTTGAATTGCTCGATGCAAACTTGCCCTGTGATAACGTTTTGTAGTTTAAGTGTCATTGCTTGCAAAAGAAGCTTGCAACGCTAGATGCATGTTGCAAGCTTGCTTTGCAACCACAGTGTTTGTGGTTTTCTTTGATCTCTCTGAGTGAGTTCAGTGGAACAACAGGTGTTAAGGCTATGCCCGCTTAGTTGACCTTTAACACAGTTCAAGAAGATGGAAAGATGCCTCCCACAGTTAGAGATGAGGCGAGAAGCGAGCTGTGGTTTTAACACCTGCAGGCCAAGTAACGGTCAAAATGTATATTAAGCTTTTTAGCGTAGGTGGTGCGGATGAGATAACCTATACACGCATGCTTATTGCATAACAGCTTTAAGGTCATGGAAAATTCCAGATCAATTGTTTTATTCTTCTAAGAATTGCTTCATTGTAAGGGACAGCCCTAAATGTTTAAGACGGCCCCCCATCAAACCATATAAAAGGTTTTGTTTCCAGTTGCTCGGGGCCGCAATTCGAGGTGAAGACCTATACGCATTTCTGTTATTTTTTCCTTTTTGAATTTATTGTCTTTGTATTGTTCTGAAACTTTTTCTTAAGTAAAACGAAACCAATTTTTGGTGATTCGAAAAACTTTTAAAATAAGTCTCAGAGTGATTTTTCCTAGAGATATCTTTACTTTGTTATAGTTAAGATATTAATACTAAGCAAAAGCCCAGTGAAACGGACCCCGGACTGAACTGGATCGGACACCGCCGAGGACCCTGAAGCCACTTATAACATCTTTAACCAGCAGGTAAGGACAATCTTTGATTGAAATAGGTTATGGGATTGTTATAGAAGGATTTGGATGTTACAGCGGTATAGAAACACAACAAACTACATGTCAACTTAATCTAACCCTAACCCTACCAGTCTATTAATACTTAACTAACACTCTAATGAGAGTTAGTAGACATGTAGGTGCAGCGTTACTTATAGTCAACAGAACGTGTTAAAGGGACCATCAAAATAAAGTGAAACCAATTAATGCATTAATTAAATAATTATATTTTATTTACTGACAACAATAAGAAACATGAATAAGTTAGTAAAAGAACAAATAAAAGTATCTATCAATAAACAAATGCATATTCAAGTCAACAACACATGAAACTTTATTCAAACTACAATCATGTATTTACAGGCGGTGAACCCCACATCCTACTGCCATCTCAATACAGCGGTTCCCATTCTGTGGCTTTATTCTGATGAATCAGCTGACCGCCAGAGTTGAGCCGGTCCTTCGTGCCTGAGGTTGTTACGTGCTGCACTGTGCTTCACAATCTGAGGCAATAAAAGCAGGTGTAGTGATGGTGGGTCTCATAAGGGC
Source organism: Rutilus rutilus (assembly GCF_951802725.1). Classification (NCBI taxonomy): domain Eukaryota; kingdom Metazoa; phylum Chordata; class Actinopteri; order Cypriniformes; family Leuciscidae; genus Rutilus; species Rutilus rutilus. The sequence goes on along the minus strand of NC_140217.1, from coordinate 41,882,524 downwards.
AGGTGTAGTGATGGAGGGACTCGTAAGGGCAGGTGTAGTGATGGAGGGTCTCGTAAGGGCAGGTGGAGTGATGGAGGGTCTCATAAGGGCAGGTGGAGTGATGGAGGGTCTCATAAGGGCAGGTGGAGTGATGGAGGGACTCGTAAGGGCAGGTGGAGTGATGGAGGGTCTCGTAAGGGCAGGTGGAGTGATGGAGGGTCTCATAAGGGCAGGTGGAGTGATGGAGGGTCTCGTAAGGGCAGGTGGAGTGATGGAGGGTCTCGTAAGGGCAGGTGGAGTGATGGAGGGACTCGTAAGGGCAGGTGGAGTGATGGAGGGTCTCATAAGGGCCGGTGGAGTGATGGAGGGACTCGTAAGGGCAGGTGGAGTGATGGAGGGTCTCGTAAGGGCAGGTGGAGTGAAGGAGGGTCTCATAAGGGCAGGTGGAGTGATGGAGGGTCTCATAAGGGCAGGTGGAGTGATGGAGGGTCTCATAAGGGCAGGTGGAGTGATGGAGGGACTCGTAAGGGCAGGTGGAGTGATGGAGGGTCTCATAAGGGCAGGTGGAGTGATGGAGGGTCTCATAAGGGCAGGTGTAGTGATGGAGGGTCTCGTAAGGGCAGGTGGAGTGATGGAGGGTCTCGTAAGGGCAGGTGGAGTGATGGAGGGTCTCGTAAGGGCAGGTGGAGTGATGGAGGGTCTCGTAAGGGCAGGTGGAGTGATGGAGGGACTCGTAAGGGCAGGTGGAGTGATGGAGGGTCTCGTAAGGGCAGGTGGAGTGAAGGAGGGTCTCATAAGGGCAGGTGGAGTGATGGAGGGTCTCATAAGGGCAGGTGGAGTGATGCTGGGTCTCATAAGGGCAGGTGGAGTGATGGAGGGTCTCATAAGGGCAGGTGGAGTGATGGAGGGTCTCATAAGGGCAGGTGGAGTGATGGAGGGTCTCATAAGGGCAGGTGGAGTGATGGAGGGTCTCATAAGGGCCGGTGGAGTGATGGAGGGTCTCATAAGGGCAGGTGGAGTGATGGAGGGTCTCATAAGGGCAGGTGGAGTGATGGAGGGTCTCGTCCATGGCACCGTTTCCAGGATTCAGCTCTGGGCTCCTCATCCTCAGTGCTTACACCAGTCTGCAGAGATTTCAGATCCTATAAAAATACACAAACGTAATACAAAAGCAGTCATTTTAACAGCACAGTGTCATTTGATTGTATTAGAAGTACAAAAGTAACACATTATCTTACTTTATATTTTAGTAAGATCCCTAAAATACCCTTTTTCCCCCCCACAAATGCAGCCATCATCTTTCCTTGCAGGTCCTGCTCCACCACAAAAGATCTGCAGCAAATGCACAGAAATCAAGAATCAGAAAAGTGTTGTAATAGCTCTGTTTGAAATTACAATAATTAAAATAAACTACAACTTAATATTTAAATAGATTTTGTTATTCATTTCTGTAGTATACTCACTCAAAGCCTTCTTCAGTCACTCTCCACCGGATAAACACACACGTGTTCATCTGTCCCTGTAACATCCAGACAAGATTCACGTTACCTCTGTGATTTATGAGCTCAATAAACACACCTGTTCATCTGTCCCTGTAACATCCAGACAAGATTCACGTTACCTCTGTGATTAGAGCTCAATACTACATTTATATGTTGAGGTTGTTGCTGATGTGTTAAATCACTTTTTATCCAACATAAACGTTCCTCAATTTGTCAACAGTACAAATAAAATAGGCAAGGCAAGGCCGTGTTGACAACAGTGAATTATCTTACATAATAGCACACATTCATCACTCAGATGTCTATTTCATGTTGTGATGTGCTCATCTGCAATACTTTTAGAAGATTTTCCTGTCAGATGTAAATAGATATTTAAAATGAGCGTCTTTGCTATCAGGGGAGCTCCAGTAAACACACGTTTACGTCTCCAAAGTGGATTTACATAAACCATATACATCTTAAAGACGCTCATTTTAAATGTCTATTTACATCTGATAGGAAAATCTTCTAAAAGTATTGGTGTAAAGACATTAGACCGTATAGTATAGTATAGTTGAGATTTTGCTGTAAAAACACATTTTATTATGTACATACTTTTTTCGCTCGCCTACTGCTTTTCCCCTACTATATAGTAGGGAAGTATGCAGTTTCAAACACAGCCAAAGTGTGTGACTGAGGTGTGCTTAAATACTGTGGTGATGAGTGGGCTGATCAGGTGCAGGTGCAGATGATGGCTGAGTAATTGCAAGCGATGAGCAGGAGGAATTCTGGGAATTGTAGTTTTGAGTGATATACTGGACTCTGTGTGTGTGAATGGAGTATGGAGTGTATGAGGGAACAGCAGATGGGGGAACTGTAACAGGTAACACTTTATAATAACGTTCAGTTGTAAGTCATGTATAAGTGGTTAGTTAATGATGAACTAATCATTTGCAAAACATTCATAAATGATTAGCAAGTGATATACTAACATTTTATGTATGTTTTGTAAATTCCATTACAAGTCATTTACAAGTGATTAGTAAATTTACTTTAGTAAAGCAAGTAAAGATTACAGATCAGAGTACACGCAAACAACTGGAAACAAGATAAGAAATCAATCGGTATGTTCATCTGTTTGTACAATTTACTACAATAAACCACAAACCTCAACTGCAATAATCTCTGGAAAATCTTTGTGTGTCTGCGTAAAAACTTCACTCCTACCTGTGCATGATGGCAAATCTAGAGGTTCAGCAAGGCAAGATTGCCATTACATACACCCCATTAGATCTCAGACCTATATAGAGAAAACAAGTTAGCATGATACCATTGTTCAACCATTTTTTTTAAACCATACATTTCCCAAAATCTGTGTGAAAGCAGAAAAAGAGAAAGACAAAAGATAAACTTGAAAAGAATGGTGGAACATCGCCATAGACCAGCTGCTAATACGCTCAACACCCTCATTTATGCTACTAGGTCTGTAACAAAATCAAATTGTCTAAAAACAACTCAACATTAATGAACATACAAGTCAAGTCACCTTCATTTATACAGCGCTTTTAACAATATGGACTATTTCAAAGCAGCTTTACAGTGATAATAGGAAATTAAAGTAACAGAGACTGTTTTGGCTTTACAACAGTTCTAGAATAAAGTTATTGTCCAGCTAAAGTTAGTTTTGATTGATTCACTTCCGTTGCAAAGATCATTAGTTATTAACTTAGGGGGGCGGATACAGAAACTGATACAGTACATTGATACAGTATGTTTCACATTAAATCTAAATCTACATAACCTATTAGTAATGGAATATTTATAGAAGCAATACACAAAGTTATTAACATGTACTGTAATTCTTACATTTTTATCCCATTACAAGTATTGTGTATACAGCACCATATCACTTTGATCAGAGGATTCAAGGTGTGTGTTCTTATAAAACAGATTTCTTTTTTTAGTTTTTACTAGTGATGGGATGGTTGATACTAGGGGTGCACCGATCCGACTTTTTCAGTCCCGATACCGATACCGATGCCTGGGCTTTGTGTATCTGTCGATACCCGATACCGATCCGATACTATAGTTTAATTAATAATAAACTGTATACCTTCCACCTTATACCTTCCTTGAAGAGACTAAAGGCACCAGACTTTACTAACTAAACATAACTAAGACAAAATAACAGATGTATGTAATGTGTTGTATTCTTATTTATTTAAAAAACAATTGTGCATTCAAATCGAAAATAGAATATAATCAAACTTCTTTAAATAAATGTAAAAAAAATCAAATTAAAATGTAGCGGTGGAAACAAAAAAAACTGTGTTTCCAAAAATTGTAAACATGTAAAAATATAAAGTGCAAAGTCCTGCAACAGGAATTTAAAATGCAACATAGCAGCTGAACCTGAGATTAAAAAAATAAAAAGTTGGTCGAACAACAACTTGATCACACATACAAATAATAATAACCAAACATTGTAATGTGTGTCACACCACCATCACAAACATGACCTGTGAATGCTCACTTAATCAGCAATGGCAAATTTAAATGTCAGTTTTAATGATCATTATGTTTCATATTTTAAAAAATGAAAACAAAAAGAAGCAGGGTTGTGTTTTATATTTCGTGTTGTTAATATGCAGTAAAGATAATCAATGTACGCGTTTGCCTGAACCACATTTATGTGGCCATTAATATGTTTAAGATTTTTTTTTTTTAAATGAAAAGAGGCAGAGTGGTGTTGTATAACATACTTCGTTTTATTTTTGGCTAAAATATACATAAAGAGATTACCGGAGTAGCCAGAGCGAGCTGAGTGACGCGATCAAGAACGCATGCTGTTCCATTTGCAGAATAACCGGACTCGCGTCCTCTCGTCCTCGGGAGTTCGTTCTCCTGAGTCGAACTTGGCAAGTCCGAACTACCAAGGAGGACGCAAGTCCGAAGTTTGCGTACTTGGTATTGAGAAACGGCCTCTGGCTCGCTCCATGTTGCTTCTAGCATGCGACACGCGTGAAGCTGACGAATGACGTAGGTTCTGTTGCGACGACGAAAAAAAAAAAAAAAAAAAACCTGGATCGGCCCGTGGATCTGTTATTTTTTCCGATCCCCGATCCAGCTATTTTATCAGTATCGCGGCCGATATCCGATCCTAATATCGGATCGATGCACCCCTAGTTGATACCGAGGCTCCAATGCTTCAACGCAGTTTTCAAAGCACTATTGTATCACACACTATACCGATGCTTGTATCAAAATGACAATATAATGTGATTGATGACGTTTGAAGCTTCGAACATCATGCAGTATTGGAAAGTCGGGGCAGCTAGTTTGAAAAAATTGGTGCTTCACGACCCCACCTGATGCATACACAGACAGCAACATACTGTAGTGTCAGCCCAGATCCGGCCTATATCTGGTACACATGGATTCCACACGTACCAGATGTGGGCCGGATCTAGGGTTAACATTATGTTGCTCTCTGGGTAAAAGGGAAATTATTATCCCGTGGAGGTCTGCTACCCGACCCGAGCCCGACGGGTCCCGAAAAAACTCACAAGGAATTTGTGACTGTTACACCTGTTTAACCACACCATAATTTCATAATTGATAAGTCTGTGCTTTTTCTCTTTTTTTTCTTGTGTGCTGACCGCTGTGCTTTGGTGAAACTGTGTTTGTACATGTATTTGTTTTAATTATTGTTGCAAGCAATCATAAAATACAGCATATTGCAAAAACAAAAGGCATTTACTGTGAGAAACAGTAATCCAAGGGAATTATTTTTATTTGACTAATGATTTGAGTGACGGCGCGAAACGACTGGAATATGCCGCCTAAGAAAAATGCAAACCTACCAGATGAGATGGAGGAGATCAAGAAGTCTCTTAAGTTCTTTCTGCGCAAACTTCAAAAACGCGAACCCGTGAGAACGCTGATGGCTTGCACATGCGTATTACGAGTTCAGTCTATAGGTATGTGCGTTTAAATATATGTGCGCAGGCGTGTAGTCCTTCCCTACAAACCAACCCTCAACAAACTACTTGTCTGGCCTTAAAATTTATAATACAGAATTTCTATCACTTCCGCGTAGCCACGCGAACCGGAATCATCCCGACAATGCTTTATCTGTACAGAGGTAAAAGAGAAGGGAAGGAGGCCTTCACAGGGGAGAGACTAGTTGACACTTCAGGACTGTGTTGTCGATGCGCCCAGGCGCAGGTCCTTCATCAGATCTGGATACGCCCTGGATCCGGCAGACTGCAGCTAACCTAGGGATAAACAGAGAGACTAATATTAGCGTAGACGATATTCTTCTCATGATGTAACGAGTACATCAGGATTTATGGGAAGTGTTCCCGGTTCCAGCTGACCTAAACTATGCAGCCTAACATTGAATTATAGAAGTCTATAATGTGTTATGTGTATGCCAGGTTAACCCCCTGGGGTCTGCGGTATCGCCGGCGATACCAGCTCGCTTTTTTTTATCAGTGTAAAAGAGACTCAAAAATACTCTGTTGACTTTGATTTTCCATAGGAGTTTCATACATCATTCGATCCGAAGTGTGTACTATTTTTGTGTATACTCAATAAAAACAAAGTGTTGTGCTTTTTTCCAAATAAAGAAAAATAAACACGAAGTGAGTTCTGCCTTCTCTCTGTCAGTTAAGTCCATTCTGAAACGCGTCCGAAAATGAACCATAACTCAGCGAATACTCAGTCAAACAGGCACACAGGCATGAAGCTTGAATTCTCTTCTTTTAAATGAAGTAATTTTTATAAAAAACAAATATTCTCAGTTTATGTAATATGAATGAAAAGAGAGAGATGTCAGTCATTCTCATCTCAGCTCATTAAGTTTTAATGTGACCCCGCCCACGGAGAGCGCGCGCTATTCAAACGCAAATGTGAGGCGATCCTGCAATCCTGTGAAACGCCCACATCAGCTGGATAACACACACTGCGAGTTTACTTTCAGACTCATGTACTTTACGACGCTGTGAGGAATAATACTATCTTGATAATAATCCTGGAAAATTTACCTCAGAAGTTCTGGAAGTTTCATTTCGAGGAGCAACGGATCCCGCTGTGGAATAGGTCAGTTCTATGCTTTGTTCTAATCGCAAAGTGTCTGTACACGCAAAAAGACTGTTTAAATATGAATCGCGTTTCTGTGCGTGAATGAATGAACGCACAGATGCTGTCACAGTTGTGTTCTGTCTGAGTATTGTTGTCACTGATCACATGTCTTCCTTTGTTCTGTTTTCCCGCCACTCCTTGGTTTCCACGGTAACTGTCATTTAGTTCATATCAGATCCTTTATCAGTACGAAATCTCCTGGCCTGATGCTGTGCAGGGCTGTCTCAGCTGGCTCTGGAGCTGCTGCCTGGACCTGTTTTGAGATATCACAGAACACCTTATCCAGTTCAACACAATATTGCAACATGTCATGTTCACATAGAGTGGTGTCAGGCAGTGGTCTAGGTTTTTGAGGTTCCCAGCCCATGTGAGGTGGACGAGCAAACAGAATCTCAAATGGTGAGAGTTGTGCTCGCCCCCTCTTTCTCATTCTCATATAAGTCAAAGCAATGGGCAGGGCCTTTGGCCATGAAAGCCCTGTCTCATCACAAATTTTTACCAGTTTGTTTTTCAGAACTTGGTTCTGTCTTTCTACCGCTCCGGCTGATTCCGGATGATAGGAACAAAAATGCTTCCAGGGAGTACCCAAGAAAGCTTCAACTGCTGAAATTGCACTGTTTACAAAATGTGAGCCATTGTCACTTGATAATTTCTCAGGAATTCCCCATCGTGGGACAATTTCTTGCAGGAGTAATTTCGCCACTCCTTGTGCATCTGCTTTTGCTGTTGGCAGAGCCTCAATCCAACCTGAGAAAAGATCCACGGCAACTATGCAGTATTTCTTTTTATCTGATTGTGTCAAGTCAATATAATCAAGCATTACATGTGAGAATGGTCTTGGCGGCCTGGGATGCCCCGCCTGTCTCATTGCCTGACCCCTGCCGACATTGTTAGTTCCGCAGATCAGACATCTGCTGCAAAAATCTGCTGCCACTGTGGAAAAACCTTTAGTAAACCAGTTATTTTGCATAATAGAAAACATTCCCGTCTTGGAAGTATGGTCCAAACCATGTGTTAGTTTAGCATATGCTGGAAAGAAATGAGAAGGTAAACACGGTTTATTATTGGGGCCCCACCATTGTCCATTCTTATAAACACATTCTGCCTCTCTCCATTTTCGCTTGTCAGTTTCAGAGGCGTGCTGTTGCATGGCCTCTATGTCACCTAGTTCCTCATTCAGCCGTGCTGCTGTGGTTATCTGAACAGGAAGCAGAGCCCCAGCCTTTGCAGCTAAATCTGCAGATCTGTTTCCTCTGGAAACGTCATCGCTACCCGAAGTATGGGCCTGACACTTGCAAACTGCCACCTCGTCTGGCAATAGCAAAGCATCCAACAATTCACTCACAAGCAGGTGATTCAATATTGGTTTACCATCTGCTTTCAGAAACTTTCGATGTCTCCATAATGAGCCAAAATCGTGCACAACGCCAAAAGCATACCTGGAGTCAGTGTAAATTGTAACACGTTGGCCACTTGCCAATTTGCATGCTTCAGTCAGAGCAACCAGTTCAGCAGCTTGTGCAGAAAAATGTGACGGCAGTGATTTTTGTTCAAGAACCTCAGTTAATGAAACTACCGCGTATCCAGCCCTGTTTTTGCCAAGGTCATCCCTACTGGAAGACCCATCCACAAAGAGGATCATGTCACTGTTGAGTAAGGCCTCGTCTTTCAAGTCTGGTCTTGGACTACATATCTGTTCCAAAGCTGAAACACAACAGTGTGGTTCACCATCCTGTTCCGTTGGGAGCAGATTTGCTGGATTTAAAACATTACAACGTTTAACAGTAACGTTAGGCATTTCCAACAGCACAAAATTATATCTCAGCCACCGGGCTGCAGATAAATGAGAAGTCTTCTGTTCTAACAAAATTAGTGACACTGCATGTGGTACTAATAGTGTTAGGTCGCTAAAACCTACAAAATCTCTAGAGGCTATCACAGCTCGCTCTGCTGCAGCCACAGCTCTTAGACAAGCAGGGAAACCTCTTGCTACTGCGTCTAATCTCGATGAGAAAAACGCCACGGGCCTCAACTTTCCTCCGTGTTCTTGTAACAAAACAGAGGACATGTAACCATCTTTTTCAGCTACTGTCTGTGTAAAATTTTTATCTGGGTTCGGAATACCGAGGGTAGGCGAACTCAGCAATGCCTGTTTCATTTCACAAAAGGCACTCTCTGCCTCTGTGGTCCATGTCAGTTTGTCAGAGGCTGCCATTTCCTGACCATAAATTAACGCTGACAAAGGTCCTTCCTTTTCGCTGTAGCTAGGAATGAATGTTCTACAATACGAGGTCATTCCTAAAAATGACATCATTTGTTTCTTTGTGATCGGTTTAGGAATGTTTTGTATGGCTGTGACTCTTTTGTCAGATAATGACTTCCCATTTGCTGTCAACACGTGACCTAAAAAGGTAACTTTGGTTTGATTTACAGCTATTTTACTCGGGTTGACCTTGTGTCCCCGCTCTGCTAAGTAGGTTAACAATGTGATGGTAGCCTGCTTACAGATCTGTTCATTTGGACAGCAAAGTAACAAGTCATCAACATACTGCAACAGAGCCACGCCAGGTGGAAGTACCAAATCTTCCAAACTACGTTTTAAAGCTTCGCTAAAAACGGTCGGACTTTCACAGAAACCCTGCGGTAAACGTGTGAAGGTGTACGCTTTACCATTGAAATTAAATGCGAACCAAAATTGTGAGTCAGGATGTACTGGAACACTAAAGAATGCATTCGCAATGTCAACCAGCGTGTAACATTTGGTGTCAGCCGGAATCTGAGATAAGATCGTATAAGGATTTTGAACGTTCGGAGTTCTGGCTTGTACTGCGTCATTAACAGCTTTGAGATCCTGAACGAATCTATATTGAGTGGCCTGGTTTGAATCACGTATTTTCTTTACTGGAAAAATAGGTGTACGGACACGCAAGTCCGGACATTCAATAATGACCCCTTTTTCCAACAAAGAATTAAACACTGGAGTAATGCCCTCAATCGCTTCCTTTTTCAATGGATATTGCATCTTTTTTGGTCTATAGTCAGATTTGGGTTTAATTTGAACCGGTTCACAGCCTGCAATCAGACCCACATCATATTTATCTTTAGCCCATAGACAACTCGGAACTCCCTCCAACCCCTCTGGGATGACTGGGAGGTGCGATAAGGTCAGACTATCAAGTGTTGTTTCCTCTTCCCACACTGTGACTGCTCTCAAACCTCTCAATGTTTTATGACATGGTTGTTTAAACCATCCGGTACTTTCACTTTGGCAGATCAGTCTTTTTTGATCTATTATGACCCAGTCGGTCAGTTCATGGCATTTGGCCATGAAGGGACCTGCGTCACGCCATTCAGCCTTCACTGGTTTGGCCAGTGATATATGAGGCTGTGCATTTTCCACGTCATAAAACATTGCCTGTTTGTCAGTCAGTTTCACACTCAAAACACACCAGTGGTTTGTCCAATACAGATAATCTGTCTTTACATTTTCCACATCAACATTAAACCAACGCTGTGCATATTCATCATCCGGTTCAGTGCTGACATGTGAAGTACAGTGCAAATCTGTGTCATTTATAAATTCAGACGATGGCAACACCCTGTCATGAGCCTTTGTGGTTAGACACGTGTTAGAAACTTGCCATTCGTAGACAAACAAAGGGGTTTCCCCTGTATCTACATGCAACATCCTCATGCCAGCAAAAAGCCCTTGAGTAGTACAGTGAACAGAAACACCCAGCTTACAGAGCAAATCTCTACCCATAAGATTAACTGGACACGTCTGAGTAATCAAAAAACAATGCTCAAATTTTTTCTCATCAATTGAACACTCAAACAGCGTTGAGAATGGTTCTGTGACCACATGACCCGTTGCACTTCTGGAACAGGTTGTTTTTCCAGAAAGTGGAATGGGTTTTGTCAATTCTGTTTCTTTAATTAATGAGTTACTAGCTCCTGTGTCCAGCAAAAATAGTAATGTCTTGTCAAGAACATTTACTTCTATCATAGGTAAAGAATTATGAGCCTTATAGAAAACATTAGCAAGCACTTCTTCATTGCAGAGAGCAGAGTCAAAAACGAAAGGAAAATGATACTCATCTGATGAAGAGACAGGAGACCCGTTGCTCGCACCCCCCTCCTCTCAATCTGCTTGTTCTGGTCTGTAGGCTGCTTGTGGACAAGTGTCTCGCCAATGTCCTTTTTGTCCGCAGATGAAACAAGTGTCTCGATCTGGGCGTTGTTGATTTTGCGGAAAATGTCTACCTCTTCCACGGCCACGTCCTCTGCCTCTTCCTCCACCACCTCTTTGGTTTTGTTGGTAGTGGTTTGGTTTGGGGTTGTTGTTTTCGTTCATGTGCAGCGCTATCAGAGCCAGAGAAAGATCTTTTTCTTGTTTGGTGGTTTTGACTGTCTTTTGCTTCTTGATGATTCCCTCGTGATGTCTCGCATGTCGTCTGATTTCTGTTGTAGAAGCCAATTGCCATCCAACACAGCTTTTTTCAATTTCTTTCGAAATCTCTCTGTCCAGTCCATCCATGAACAAAGTTCTTAAATAGTCGTCATAAGGATCAGATCCCACAGCCCCCGTAGTCGGGTCCGCTGGCGGTTGTCTTTTCTCTATACCACCATGGCGGTCAAAGCACTCTTTCAGTCGTAAGAAATATGCTTCAGTAGTTTCATCTTTTCCTTGAGTACATTGACGAACTTGGTGGATGTCCATCGTACGTGGAAATACTTTCTTTAAAGCTTTGACTATATCATCGACTTTCTTTGCGTAGTCATTGTTCATCTGATGGTCGTATTCGACGTGTATCGGACGGGAATCTTCTGGCCAATAGTCTGACAGTTTAGCCATGTGCACTGGTCCATATTTCAAAACCATTAGTCTCCACAGCTCACCAAGAGTCGGTCTGAATTCTTTGCAGAAAACAACTAAATCAGCACCTAATTTTGCCCCACCTGCTTCGATGTTTGGCAGGTGTTCAGAAGCTTGCTTCAATTCCCCTTGGGTCCATGGACGCATTACCAGAACTGCTCCATCTGGTCCGGCTACTTCGAGCATCGGTGCCTGAAAATCTCCATCGTCATCATCACTTTCACTCTTTATCTCTGTTTCTGAATCATCAGTCTGCTGGCTCTTGCGTTGATTTCGCAGGTTCGGTCGCGGCGCTTGATACCGTCTGCCCATCAACCTGGTCGAATTTTGGTTAAGTTTTCTTTTTGTATGTCTTCGTGAGTGCAAAGTTAAGTCTTTCATGTTTGCAGTTAGCAATTCTTCTAGGTCTTTGTTGCATCTCGGCCGCCTTCCTGTTTGATATGGAGCCCCAGAGCGCGTTGACGATGTGTCACCTCTCTTTTCCTCTGTTGCAACATATGTGGGCGGCGGTTCAGCTGGCTCACTGGCTTGCACTCCTCCTGCAGCAGCTCCGTCCCGAGTAGGATTGAGAGCAGGTGGGTGATGAGCCGGATACGCCCCGTCCTCCACCGTCATTTTCACGTATTGACCGAAAAAGGGAGAAGAAGAGTCAGCAATATCACAACAGTCATTTTTAAGATTCTGTAGTGCTTTCTTTGAAGCATCCTGTCTTTCTGTATCAGAGTATAATGGTGCGATGGCTCGACAGACTTGTTTTTGTTGTCTGCGTGTTGCCTCTTCTAACCATTTTACTATGATTTCACCACATTTCTTGTAATTCTCTTTGTCTTTTTTCTTAACAATATGAGTAACCCAATTCACTTTGGTTTGAGTCAACTGTGACACACTTAAACCCCCGTTAAATCCATATTGTTTTATTAAAAACGGCACATAAGCATGGTACCAAGTTCCCATTATTCTATCCATGGCTTTGTACGAGCTTTTAGAGAAATTAACCCGTTCCTCCTCTCCTTTAGAACTTTTACTTCCCATTGATTCTACTTTATAATATTTATATTTGCGTATTTAAAATCTTTCCTCTCACGTGGTCACCACGTACTATTTACTGTGTTAATCCTCCTGCCTAGCGTCGCCAACACGCCCTGCCTAAATCCGTCAATCTAGGACTTTCAAAAATGCCCACATCCGTCGATGCTAGGTCTTTTTCCCAGACAAGTGCCTTATTAAATATTTGGGACACTTACTTTCAGGCTTATTCCCAAAAACGCAAACTTGTCTAGACTTTTGAGAAAAACTTTCAGTCTTATTCTCAAAATTCTGGCCTTTCTGGAAAAAGAATTAACACTGGCATTTTAAGAATTCAAACTTATTCTCAAAATCCTTTTGGAAACTTACTTTCAGGCTTATTCCAAAAATCCTGACCCTTTTAGGAAAAATATTCAATACGCAAATAATTTTCTTATTTACCACGTAAATAATTCTCTCTCACCGTGCTTTTGCAGCTTGGTTCTTTATTCGGGATCGCGTCCACCTAGGCCTGCCGTGGTGTATACAATTCTCCCCTCCCTTTGCAGTTTAGCGTCGGGGTATGGAGCCATAGACTTCTTGTCTTTTGGGATGATCAGTCAATTGCTTTTCATCCACGGAGGTCATCAGTTTTGCGATCCATCCTCGTCGCCATTTGTTGTGGAAATAATTCTATTCAAGAGGAGGAAGAAGACAAGTCGAGACCTTTGAAAAGTCAAAGTATCAAAAAGGTTTATTTCTTGCAAGCTAATTGACATTCACATACAGAACGCATCTGGTATGAGAAGGCAAAGGGCTAATCCCCTTGCCCACGTTATATACCCCTAAAACACATCCTGCATTAGGCTTCATCTGTGTCAAAGGATCAATTCCTTATAAGGTAATATATGTCTTCTTCAAAATCTTTGTCTACCGTATGTTATATCTTAGACAGAAAACAATATCGTGGCTAGATACAAGTTCCTGTTTTTAGCTGCAGCTCTTCACACATTTTGCTTATCTCTATTTTTGATCTTAAGCTACGCACATACTTTTACACTTGGAAACTCAAAAGCTACGCACATACTTTCACACTTGGGAGCTCAAAAGGACACTCGAAGTACAAAGGGTCACTTAAGTGCATATAGTCTCTTCGTTACTTAGAACATTTGTCCCTGCAAGCTTGTCTTAACTTATGCCTTCTAAAACACTTGATTAAATATATTTTTAATAACGTGCTTTAGCTTATATGAATATATTTCTTCAAATGCTTATGAGTACAAATAAAATGAAAGATGTTAATACAAGTTGTACACTTCTAAAAGTAAAAAAACACATCTAAAAGTAAAAAACACATCTAAATGTAAAAACACATCTAAAAGTAAAAAAAGAACACATCTAAATGTAAAATTTCTAGCACAATAGCAAAGCAGTTTATTCTTTCACACACAGACGCGCGATTCATATTTAGGCTAAACAGTCTTTACAAATATGTACCCTTCATTCATCTCACAGAAACGCGATTCATATTTAGGCTAAACAGTCTTTACAAATATGTACCCTTCATTCATCTCACAGAAACGCGATTCATATTTAGGCTAAACAGTCTTTACAAATATGTACCCTTCATTCATCTCACAGAAACGCGATTCATATTATAGAAACGCGATTCATCTTTTTGTTTACGTTATTCCATAACGTTATTCCACATTAACACTTGAGAAAGGATAACTTAGCCTACCTCACTCCTCAGCGGGATCTGCTCCTCATATTGCTCCTCATATCAGCACGGAAACTTTTCTCCATAAGGTAACTTAGGCTATATTATGCCTCTTTGTTTACAGCTGATGTGGGGGCGTTTCACAGACTGAAATGGTTCTCAGAATTTGCGTTTGAATAGCACGCGCTCTCCGGGGCGTGGTCAAATTACTTTTGAATGGCTCGTAATGAGCTCGACTGGAGTCGCTCTCTTTTTATACAGATTACAGAAGCTGATAATATTTGTTTTTTATATAAATTACTTCATTTAAAAGCTGCGATCTCAAGCTTTATGCCCGTGGGTCTGTTTGCCTGTTTGACTGAATTTTCGCGGAGTTATAGATCATTTTCGAACGCATTTCAAATGGGAGTTTACTGACAGAGAGAAGGCAGAAATAGCATCATGTTAGTTTTTCTTTATTTGTCAAAAAGCAAAACACTTTATTTTTATTGTGAGTATACAGAAAAAAAATAGAAACTGAACAGGATCGATTGATGTATTACACGAAAATGAAAGATCAAAATTAACAGAGCATTTTGTGTTTATTTTTCATTGCTAAAAAAAAAAACGAGCAAAACGCGCAGGCGCGTTTTTGGTCCCCAGAGGGTTAAAGAGATGTGTTTTTAGTCTAGCTTTGAACTGACAGAGTGTGTCTTCTTCCCGGAAAATGTTAGGAAGATTGTTCCAAAGATTTGGTGCTAAATAGGAAAAGGATCTACCGCCAGCAGTCGATTTTGATATTCTAGGTATTATCAACTGGCCGGAATTTTGAGATCGCAATAGACGTGAAGGACTATAATGCGTTAAGAGCTCGCTCAAGTACTGGGGAGCTAAACCATTTAGTGCTTTGTAAGTAATCAGCAATATTTTTAAATTTATACAATGTTTAATAGGCAGCCAATGCAGTGTTGACAGAACTGGGCTAATATGGTCATGTTTCCTGGTTCTGGTAAGAACTCGAGCTGCTGCGTTTTGGACCAGCTGTAATATGTTTATTAAGCGTGCAGGGCAACCACCCATAATAGCATTACAATAATCTAGCCTTGATGTCATGAACGCATGAACTAATTGTTCCGCATTTGTCAATGAGAGCATATGACGTATTTTAGATATATTTGGAAAATGGATGGAAAAATGTGGTTTTACAGATACTAGACACGTGACTTTCAAATGAAAGATTGGTATCAAAGAGCACACCCAGGTTCCTAACCGACGACGAAGACTTGACAGAGCAGCCATCAAGTGTTAGACAGTATTCTAGGTTATTACGTGAGGACGTTTTTTGTCCAATAATTAGAATCTCAGTTTTTTCAGAATTAAGTAGTAGGAAATTACTAGTCATCCAATTTTTTATATCAGCTATACATTCCGTTAATTTTGTGAATTGGTAAGTTTCATCAGGGCGTGAAGAAATATAGAGCCGAGTATCGTCAGCATAACAGTGAAAGCTAATTCCAGGCTTCCTAATGATATCTCCCAAGGGTAGCATGTACAGAGTGAACAGCAGCGGTCCTAGTACTGAGCCCTGTGGTACGCCATACTGAACTTGCAATCGATAAGACATCTCTTCATTTACTGCTACAAACTGATAACGGTCAGATAAGTATGATTTAAACCATGCTAATGCGATTCCACTAATGCCAACATAATTTTCGAGTCTATTTAAAAGAATGTTGTGGTCAATAGTATGAAATGCAGCACTAACATCGAGTAACACTAATAGAGAGATACAACCAAGATCGGATGATAAGAGCAAATCATTTGTAACTCTAATGAGGGCAGTCTCAGTACTATGGTACGGTACTGAGACTGGAAATCCTTGCAGATATAATTTCTTTCTAAAAGCTGGTATTGCCTAGGCCAATTTACCTTCCGGCCAGTTGATAATACCTAGAATACCAAAATCGACTGCTGGCGGTAGTTCCTTTTCCTATTTAGCACCAAAACTCTGGAACAGTCTTCCTAACATTGTCCGGGAAGCAGACACACTCTGTCAGTTCAAAGCTAGACTAAAAACACATCTCTTTGAGCTAGCATACACATAACACATTACAGACTTCTATAGTTTAATGTTAGGCTGCATAGATCAGGTCAGCCGGAACCGGGAACACTTTCCACAAATCCTGATGTACTCGTTACATCATAAGAAGAATGGCATCTACGCTAATTTTAGTGTCTTTGTTTATCTCGAGGTTTTCCCGCAGCCTGCCGGATCCAGGCCGTATCCAGATCTGATGAAGGACCTGCGCCTGGACCCGATGTCATAGTGGGGTGCTAAAGTGCCAACTAGTTTCTCCTTATGGAGGATCCCTTTACCACTCTACAGATAAAGCGTTGTCGGGAAAATTCGGTTCGCTTATCTACCCCGAAGTGATATAATTCTGTATCAAAATGTTAAGGCCAGACAAGTCGTTTTTTAAGGCTTGGTTTGTAGGGAATTACAAACCTGCGCACATATATGGACAAGCGAGCAACAAGCTCGAGGACAAGCGAGCAACAAGAGGCTCGACTGGAACGCACAACTGTGTGTTTTCTGGAATACTCTGTTCTCTTGTTATTTTCAGCGTTGCTTTGTAGTCAAGCCTCTGCTCCTAGCACTTTCAAAGCGAAAGTTGGCCCATTATCGCGTTATCCACTTAATTGCAAGACCGAAACAGCATCTGTAAGAATACCTTTAAATAGACGAGATTCAGTTCACTCCCGTAGGACAAGCGAGCAACAAGAGGCTCGACTGGAACGCGCAACTGTGTGTTTTCTGGAATACTCTGTTCTCTTGTTATTTTCAGCGTTGCTTTGTAGTCAAGGTAAGCCCATCTTCGATTCTCAGCTTCCCTTATATTTTTAACTTCACATAATTGTGTATTTTAGTTAGACGCGTTGCCACATTAAACAAGCAGCCGCGAGTGAAAATTATTATTGTTAAAGTCTAATTTGCACTTTAAGCCTCTGCTCCTAGCACTTTCAAAGCGAAAGTTGGCCCATTATCGCGTTATCCACTTAATTGCAAGACCGAAACAGCATCTGTAAGAATACCTTTAAATAGACGAGATTCAGTTCACTCCCGTAGGACAAGCGAGCAACAAGAGGCTCGACTGGAACGCACAACTGTGTGTTTTCTGGAATACTCTGTTCTCTTGTTATTTTCAACGTTGCTTTGTAGTCAAGGTAAGCCCATCTTCGATTCTCAGCTTCCCTTATATTTTTAACTTCACATAATTGTGTATTTTAGTTAGACGCGTTGCCACATTAAACAAGCAGCCGCGAGTGAAAATTATTATTGTTAAAGTCTAATTTGCACTTTAAGCCTCTGCTCCTAGCACTTTCAAAGCGA
Source organism: Rutilus rutilus (assembly GCF_951802725.1). Classification (NCBI taxonomy): domain Eukaryota; kingdom Metazoa; phylum Chordata; class Actinopteri; order Cypriniformes; family Leuciscidae; genus Rutilus; species Rutilus rutilus. The sequence goes on along the minus strand of NC_140217.1, from coordinate 41,864,948 downwards.
AAGTTGGCCCATTATCGCGTTATCCACTTAATTGCAAGACCGAAACAGCTGTACTCACTCAAGCGGTGAAAGCATTTTTCTGTATATCTGTGTATTTTGCGCGCTGTCGCGGAAGCGTCAGCGGAAGCGTCAGCGGAAGCGTCAGCTCTCGTGTTCAGTCTCCTCGTGTGAAGACCGACTCGGGTAAAGACCATCGACTCTACCTGCGCGACTCCACCGAGCAAGGACACCAGAAAGGCACTTAAAATTCGCCTTTTCCCTTTCCACTTCTTATCTTATCTCTCTCCCGAATCAGCATGTGTTTTCAACACATTCCTGTTATCGTTCGACAACGCCCTTTCATCACGTGCACAAGGCAGCGCGATACTGGTAATCTGCGTCCCATTCTCTCATCCTCACACACTCCTCTCTCTCTTTCCGTGGGTCTATGGAATTGTCAGTCAGCAGTCAACAAAGCTGACTTCATTCCAGCCTTTGCATCTCATTCTACTCTCAGTATCCTGGGCTTGACTGAGACCTGGATTCGTCCTGAAGACTCAGCAACCCCCGCTGCTCTCTCTAGCAATTTCTCCTTTTCTCACTCCCCTCGCCAGTCTGGGAGGGGTGGCGGGACAGGGCTTCTCGTTTCCAACAATTGGAAATACTCAGCGCTCTCTTCTCTATGCAACAACAATTCATTTGAATATCATGCTATCACACTTACAACTCCCAGTAAGATCCATATTGTAGTAATTTATCGCCCCCCAGGTCAGCTGGGTAACTTCGTAGAGGAGCTGGATGTGCTGCTGTCCTCTTTCCCTGAGGACGGCACCCCACTTCTAGTCTTCGGTGACTTCAACATTCATCTCGAAAAACAACATGCAACAGACTTCACCTCTCTACTAGCCTCCTTCGATCTCAAACGACACATCACCACAGGTACTCACAAATCAGGCAACCAACTGGACCTGGTTTACACACGCAACTGCATCACAGACAACATTTTGGTGAGGCCTCTCCATGTTTCAGATCATTTCCTCATCACCTTCAGTCTACAACTCGCTACCCCTGCGCCACCAACCCCACCACCAGTCACCCTCAGGCGAAACATACGCTCACTTTCCCCCTCCCATCTCTCCTCTGCCGTGTCATCTTCTCTTCCCCCACCCTCACAATTCTCATCTCTGGATGTGAATACTGCAACGGATACCCTATGCTCCACACTAACCTCTACTCTAGACAAAATCTGCCCTCTCTCCTCCAGGCCAGCACGCGCTATTCCTTCTAACCCCTGGCTATCTGAGGTTCTTCGTGAACACCGGACCGAACTCAGGGCAGCAGAGAGGAAATGGCGCAAATCAAAAGACTCATCTGACCTGAGTATGTATAAATCTCTCCTCTCGTCCTTTTCTGCTGATGTTCATGCTGCAAAATCTTCATATTTCCACAACAAGATCAACAGCTCCTCCAACACACGACTACTCTTCAAGACATTCAACTCACTCCTCTGTCCACCTCCACCACCGCCCTCCTCCTCCTTAACTGCCGATGATTTTGCAAACTTCTTCACCAACAAAACAACAACTATCAGCAGTCAATTCTCAGCTCCACACACACAGGAACCCAGACCGACCCCTTCCACAGCCAATACCCCTCTGTCCTCCTTTTCGCCGCTAACAGAGGAAGAAGTATCTACACTTCTCCTCTCCAGTCACCCTACCACCTGCCCTCTAGACCCCATCCCCTCACACCTTCTACAAGCCATCTCTCCCACACTTCTACCAGCACTCACACACATCATCAACTCATCCCTCCATACTGGCACCTTCCCTACAGCATTCAAGCAGGCTCGGGTCACTCCACTGCTTAAAAAACCAACGCTAAACACATCTTTTGTAGAGAATTACAGACCCATCTCTCTCCTACCATTCATTGCAAAAACACTTGAAAGAGCTGTTTTCAACCAAGTAACATCCTTCTTGTCTCTAAACAACCAGCTGGATGTCAACCAATCTGGCTTCAAGAAAGGGCATTCAACTGAGACTGCATTACTGTCGGTCACAGAAGCCCTACGGATTGCAAAAGCTGCTTCCAAATCTTCACTCCTCATTCTCCTTGATCTGTCTGCTGCCTTCGACACCGTGAACCATCAGATCCTAATGTCCAGCCTCTCATCACTGGGCATCACAGGAACTTCACTCGACTGGTTTGAATCCTATCTCACAGGTAGGTCCTTCAAAGTCGCATGGAGAGGCGAGGTATCCAGAGCACATCAACTGACCACAGGGGTTCCCCAGGGTTCAGTTCTTGGTCCCCTCCTCTTCTCCATCTACACTACATCACTGGGACACATCATACAGGCACACGGTTTTTCCTACCACTGCTATGCTGATGACACACAACTCTTCCTCTCATTTCGACCAGATGATCCCACAGTAGCTGCACGGGTCTCGAGCTGTCTGGCAGACATCTCCACATGGATGAACGAACATCACCTGCAGCTCAACCTGGCAAAGACTGAGCTGCTCGTCCTCCCTGCCAATCCGTCTCTACAGCACGACTTCACCATCCAGCTTGATTCATCATCAATCACCCCATCAAGGTCGGTCAGAAATCTGGGAGTAACGTTTGATGACCAGCTGACCTTCACAGATCACATTTCAAAGACAGCTCGATCATGCAGGTTTGCGCTGCACAACATCAGGAAGATCAGGCCTTTCCTAACTGAGCACGCAACACAACTCCTCGTCCAGGCCCTGGTCATTTCTAGGCTTGACTACTGCAATGCTCTTCTGGCCGGACTTCCAGCATGTGCTACCAAACCTCTTCAGATGATCCAGAATGCTGCAGCTCGTCTTGTCTTCAACGAGCCCAAGAGGGCCCACGTCACTCCTCTGTTAATCTCTCTGCACTGGCTACCTCTCGCTGCTCGCATCAAGTTCAAGGCATTGACGCTTGCTTACAGATCTATCACACGCTCAGCTCCCTCCTACTTTCACTCACTCCTACGAGCCTACATCCCCACCAGACGCCTACGATCAATCAACGAGCGACGTCTCGTGGTTCCATCACAGAAAGCCACAAAATCACTTTCCAGATCATTCTCATTCACAGTTCCATGCTGGTGGAACACTCTCCCCACCCTCATCCGGAATGCTGAATCCCTGACAACATTCAAAAAACAGCTGAAAACCCATCTCTTCCATGAGCACCTAAACTCATAAAAAAAAATAAAAAAAACCTTTCCCTTAAAACCCCACTTATCATGCTTATGCTACTCTGAATAATGCCTAAACTTCGTATTCTGAACACTTCTTGCGTTGTTGTTGTTTTTTGCCTCTTCATGATGACTCGCTTAATTTAGTCCTGATTTGTAAGTCGCTTTGGATAAAAGCGTCTGCTAAATGACTAAATGTAAATGTAAATGTAAATATATTCAAACGCGCATACCAATAGACTGAACACGTAATACGCATGTGCACGCCATCAGCGTTCTCACAGGTTTCGTGTTTAAAGTCTGTGTAGAGTTACCTGTTAAAACGGTGTCGTGTTAGCGGCCCCCCAAGTTAATAACTACTGATCGTTGGGACCGAAGTGAATCAATCAAATTAACTTTAGCTGGAAAATAACTCTATTCAAGAACTGCTATAAAGCCAAAACAATCTCTGTTACTTTAAACTATCCTTGTATCTCTGTAAAGCCGTGTTGGAACAATCTACATTGTTAAAAGCGCTATATAAATGAAGATGACTTGACTTGACTGAAAAGGAACATAGTTGTGAGGATACCACCTTGTCTAGTATCTTTGACAGAAAAGGAAGATTCGAGATCGGCCTGTAATTGACTAATTCTGTACGATCAAATTGCGTTTTTTAACAAACGGTTTAATCATAGCCAGCTAAATAAGTTTTTGGTACGTATCCTAATGACAAAGATGAATTAATGATATTGAGAAGAGGATCTATGACCTCTGGAAGCAGCTCTTTCAGTAGCTTAGTCGGTATAGGGTCTAACATACAGTACATGTTGTCGATTTAGATGATTTAACGAGTTTGACGAATTCTTCCTCTCCTGTAGCAATGAATGAATCGAATTTTTCCTTAGGGACACTACAATGCTCTGCCTGATGCGATACTGTAGTAGACGGTCGCATAGTTATAATTTTGTCCCTGATATTATCAATCTTATAAGTGAAGAAGTTCATAAAGTCATTACTGCTGTGCTGCTTGGAAACTTCTGGGCTTGAAGCTTTATTTTTCGTTTTTAGTTTAGCCACCGTTTCAGATAAATACCTAGGCTTTTGTTTATTTTCTTCTAATATGGTTGAAAAATAAGCAGATCTAGCAGCTTTTAAGGCCTCTCTGTATGCAGTCGAGCTCTCTTTCCATGAAATGCGAAATACCTCTAGGCTTGTTTTCTTCCAGTTTGCGCTCCATTTTTCTGGCTGCTCTCTTAAGGGCCTTTTTTCTTTTTTCTTTTTTTTTACAGATTTTACAGATACTAGACATGTGACTTTCAAATGAAAGACTGGTATCAAAGAGCACACCCAGGTTCCTAACCGACGACGAAGACTTGACAGAGCAGCCATCAAGTGTTAGACAGTATTCTGGATTATTACTTGAGGAAGTTTTTTGTCCAATAATTAGAATCTCAGTTTTTTCAGAATTAAGTAGTAGGAAATTACTAGTCATCCAATTTTTTTTATCAGCTATACATTCCGTTCATTTTGTGAATTGGTAAGTTTCGTCAGGGCGTGAAGAAATATAGAGCCGAGTATCGTCAGCATAACAGTGAAAGCTAATTCCATGCTTCCTAATGATATCTCCCAAGGGTAGCATGTACAGAGTGAACAGCAGCGGTCCTAGTACTGAGCCTTGTGGTATGCCATACTGAACTTGCAATCGATAAGACATCTCTTCATTTACTGCTACAAAATGATAACGGTCAGATAAGTATGATTTAAACCATGCTAATGTAATTCCACTAATGCCAACATAATTTTCGAATCTATTTAAAAGAATGTTGTGGTCAATAGTATGAAATGCAGCACTAAGATCGAGTAACACTAATAGAGAGATACAACCACGATCGGATGATAAGAGCAAATTATTTGTAACTCTAATGAGAGCAGTCTCAGTACTATGGTACGGTCTAAATCCTGAGACTGGAAATCCTCGCAGATATCATTTCTTTCTAAAAGCTGGTATTGCCTAGGCCAATTGACCTTCCGGCCAGTTGATAATACCTAGAATACCAAAATCGACTGCTGGCGGTAGTTCCTTTTCCTATTTAGCACCAAAACTCTGGAACAGTCTTCCTAACATTGTCCAGGAAGCAGACACACTCTGTCAGTTCAAAGCTAGACTAAAAACACATCTCTTTGAGCTAGCATACACATAACACATTACAGACTTCTATAATTCAATGTTAGGCTGCATAGATCAGGTCAGCCGGAACCGGGAACACTTTCCACAAATCCTGATGTACTCGTTACATCATAAGAAGAATGGCATCTACGCTAATTTTAGTGTCTTTGTTTATCTCAAGGTTTTCCCGCAGCCTGCCGGATCCAGGCCGTATCCAGATCTGATGAAGGACCTGCGCCTGGACCCGATGTCATAGTGGGGTGCTAAAGTGCCAACTAGTTTCTCCTTATGGAGGATCCCTTTACCACTCTACAGATAAAGCGTTGTCGGGAAAATTCGGTTCGCTTATCTACCCCGAAGTGATATAATTCTGTATCAAAATGTTAAGGCCAGACAAGTCGTTTTTTAAGGCTTGGTTTGTAGGGAATTACAAACCTGCGCACATATATTCAAACGCGCATACCAATAGACTGAACACGTAATACGCATGTGCACGCCATCAGCGTTCTCACAGGTTTCGCGTTTAAAGTCTGTGTAGAGTTTCCTGTTAAAACGGTGTCGTCTCAGCGGCCCCCCAAGTTAATAACTAATGATCGTTGCGACCGAAGTGAATCAATCAAATTAACTTTAGCTGGAAAATAAGTTTATTCAAGAACTGCTATAAAGCCAAAACAATCTCTGTTACTTTAAACTATCCTTGAATCTCTGTAAAGCCGCTTTGGAACAATCTACATTGTTAAAACCGCTATATAAATGAAGATGACTTGACTTGACTGGACTGAAAAGGAACATAGTTGTGAGGATACCGCCTTGTCTAGTATCTTTGACAGAAAAGGAAGATTCGAGATCGGCCTGTAATTGACTAATTCTGTACGATCAAATTGCGGTTTTTAACAAACGATTTAATCATAGCCAGCTAAATAAGTTTTTGGTACGTATCCTAATCACAAAGATGAATTAATGATATTGAGAAGAGGATCTATGACCTCTGGAAGCATCTCTTTCAGTACAGTAGGTACTCAACCAGAATAATACTTTTACCGCCGCCGCTGCCGCGGTATTTTTATTGCGGCAGTTTTCGGGGGTGTATTTGCTGCCTTTTACCGCTAAGAGGCGCTACACTAGCAGACTTTGAAAAGTGTCCGTTTATTCTCTCTGTTGCGTAATCTGCCGCGGCATCACAGCTCATTGAGAGCGATTGAAAGCTGGTAACAGATAAATTCAAGTGAAAGACTCTAGTTAAACTGATTTATAATCACAATACTAAAATTAAATCGAAAAATCAATGAAAACCTTTCAACATAGAACATTGCAATGGAAACATATTAGGCTAATCTATGAAGCTTTACATGCGCGTCAGATGTTTACTTTACAGCAGTCAGACAGTTAGCTCAATGGATAAGGCAATGACACGAGCCTTACGGGTCTTCAAGAGACCCGTGATCGAATCGGTGGCCAATAGAGTTTATATCTTACCGTTCTCGTGGCTTATAACTCTTTATTAAAGTCAAGCGTCAGGCCTATGTCACATTACAACATACATTTGCTAAATTCCAGTAAACTGATGATGATTGTCAGCCGATTGCGAAGAAGATGAAGAAGCTCCTCTAAATTATTTTTTTATGAATCATTCACGAAATTGAGATGACTGACAGTGGTACCCGGACATGGACGGTATTTTTCAAAACAGATCCATACATTGAAAAAATCGGAACATTTCAAGGTTTAAATAAAGCGCCTGAACAGGTTATTTATTTAGGCTAAAAAACAGAGTTGCAGTTCATTTTCTTTGCGATGGAAACTAGCCAAAGAAATTGCAGCTAAATTAAACAAATAAAACAGTACAACACGAAAATACTTCAAAGCAACAAAACATGTATTTTTCTTTGCCCCTCTCGCAAGACTCCTTTGCCTGCTCCGACCTATTTTTTACAGTCTATGGCTCCGACACTCTACATATGAAAGACGGAACATTAACACCTCTGCACCCCCACGATAAAGCAACTTCTCCAAACCCCCCACAGGCTAGCTGAGTTTGCAAAACAAAACAAAGAGTTTGCCACTCATCGTGGTGTGCCAAAACACTTCATTATTAACTTCAATATTTCATTCAAAACAATCTCAAAACGCTTTGACATTTTGAAAAGCCGTGGATGCATTACTGCCACTGGAACCATGAACGCAACAGAATACTGGTTCTGATTTTATTGTTTGTCGTTTAAACGTCATATATATATATTATCATTTGTTTTAACAGAACTGCTTTTGAAATACGATTGGAATTATGATAGGCTACAGAAGTAAAGTCATTGTATAATATTTGTTCCTTAAAATGGAATGCGTGGTGATTTTATTTTGTAAATAGGCTATAAGCAAAAAAAATATGGTTTAGAACTAGACAAATCTCTCTGCATCAACAATAGACTATAAAATGCATTCATAGGCTAATATAAAATTATCAGTAGTCCAAGTTAGTTCGGGATTCGAACCCGTGTCATCTAAATGATCGTAACGTAAGTTCAACCACTCGGCCACGCTTCACTCGATGCGACACGGCCTAACGTTCCAGTGTCTCTTCATTCAAATGAACGCGCCGCCGCGTTTGTCGAACACTAGCCTTGAACACTGGCCTTTAACACAGCCTTTTTCAACATGCCAGAATAAAACCTGGCTTTAGAACAATACATAGCGCCACTCGTCGTTGTGTGCCAATTTTTTTTTACAATAATTTAGTTTAATTTATTTCAGTGTTAATGTTTGAGTTAAAAAAAAATCCTCTACAAATTAAATTAACACAAAGTCGGCTATAAGAGTCCTTTATAGGCTACGTAAAAAAGCAAAGGGCTTATGTCTTAACATTTAGGCTACTTTGCTTAAATTCGATACATTTATTTTCAGTAGGGCCTAATAAATTTGTAGGGATGTAATTTCAGTATGCTTTACCAACGCTATGTATTCAATTAAAGTTCCAAGAGGTCTGGTCTCTATATTTCCTTCCCAAGCTGACACTAATATGCAAGTGCACAGCAAAAATCACAACTTGTGCTTGCTGCGAACGCAAGTTATTTAAGGTGTCTCAGCTGTACACAGTCTACCCTACAGTGTGAATTCGTTACAAGGTTTCATTTAATTAAATTAATGTGCAGCAATTTGTACAAATAGAATCTATAGGCCTATGTTTTAACAGTTTTAGACCCAAATCTCTCTGCATTAATAATAGGCTAAATGCATTAATAGGTTCATATAAATTAACTCCTTGATTGTGCGGGTTTCGAACCCATGTTATCTAAATGATTACAACGTAAATTCTACCACTCGGCTACGAGTGTACTCAATTGATAAATGCCCAAACGTTGATTTCTACAGCGAGCACCGTTTGATTTCGCATATAACCTACGTGTGAACACGCTGTATTTTTAGAATAGTAAAAATAATCAGCTATCATTGCACCTCATTTATTTCTCTTTTTTTTTTTCATTCAATAGGCTTATGTTGGGAATAAGCGTACTGTATGTTGCCAACGTCTACAGGCCTACAATATGAACTAGGCTACTAGCTAATAGGTCCATTATTCTCTTCTTGATTATAACTTTTGATTTTATTTTTTTCTGTCCTAAAATGTTTGTTTAATTCATTTGTAGTATTTCATCCTTAGTGTTAATGGATATTAAGCCCACTTACGTTTCGAAACGCAGTTGCTTTCAAAATCCCGCTGTATCCCACAGTATCCCTTTGCGCCACCTGGTGGTCATTTCGCGAACAACTTTGAAATCCCACTTGAATAATTCTGCCGCGGTGATTTCGCCGCGGTGCCTGACGCGGCGGTAATAGGCAGTTTGGATGAGTAACTACTGTAGCTTAGTCGGTATAGGGTCTAACATACATGTTGTCGATTTAAATGGTTTAACGAGTTTGACGAATTCTTCCTCTCCTGTAGCAATGAATGAATCGAATTTTTCCTTAGGGACACTACAATGCTCTGCCTGATGCGATACTGTAGTAGACGGTCGCATAGTTATAATTTTGTCCCTGATATTATCAATCTTATAAGTGAAGAAGTTCATAAAGTCATTACTGCTGTGCTGCTTGGAAACTTCTAGGCTTGAAGCTTTATTTTTCGTTTTTAGTTTAGCCACTGTTTCAAATAAATACCTAGGCTTTTGTTTATTTTCTTCTAATAGGGTTGAAAAATAAGCAGATCTAGCAGCTTTTAAGGCCTCTCTGTATGCAGTCGAGCTCTCTTTCCATGAAATGCGAAATACCTCTAGTTTTGTTTTCCTCCAGTTTGCGCTCCATTTTTCTGGATGCTCTCTTAAGGGCCTTTTTTTTCTTTTAACAGATTTTACAGATACTAGACATGTGACTTTCAAATGAAAGACTGGTATCAAAGAGCACACCCAGGTTCCTAAACGACGACGAAGACTTAATAGAGCAGCCATCAAGTGTTAGACAGTATTCTGGATTATTACTTGAGGACATTTTTTGTCCAATAATTAGAATCTCAGTTTTTTCAGAATTAAGTAGTAGGAAATTACTAGTCATCCAATTTTTTATATCAGCTATACATTCCGTTCATTTTGTGAATTGGTAAGTTTCGTCAGGGCGTGAAGAAATATAGAGCCGAGTATCGTCAGCATAACAGTGAAAGCTAATTCCATGCTTCCTAATGATATCTCCCAAGGGTAGCATGTACAGAGTGAACAGCAGCGGTCCTAGTACTGAGCCTTGTGGTATGCCATACTGAACTTGCAATCGATAAGACATCTCTTCATTTACTGCTACAAACTGATAACGGTCAGATAAGTATGATTTAAACCATGCTAATGCGATTCCACTAATGCCAACATAATTTTCGAGTCTATTTAAAAGAATGTTGTGGTCAATAGTATGAAATGCAGCACTAAGATCAAGTAACACTAATAGAGAGATAAAACCACGATCGGATGATAAGAGCAAATCATTTGTAACTCTAATGAGAGCAGTCTCAGTACTATGGTACGGTCTAAATCCAGAGACTGGAAATCCTCGCAGATATCATTTCTTTCTAAAAGCTGGTATTGCCTAGGCCAATTTACCTTCCGGCCAGTTGATAATACCTAGAATACCAAAATCGACTGCTGGCGGTAGATCCTTTTCCTATTTAGCACCAAAACTCTGGAACAGTCTTCCTAACATTGTCCGGGAAGCAGACACACTCTGTCAGTTCAAAGCTAGACTAAAAACACATCTCTTTGAGCTAGCATACACATAACACATTACAGACTTCTATAGTTCAATGTTAGGCTGCATAGATCAGGTCAGCCGGAACCGGGAACACTTTCCACAAATCCTGATGTACTCGTTACATCATAAGAAGAATGGCATCTACGCTAATTTTAGTCTCTCTGTTTATCCCGAGGTTTACCACAATCCAGACCTGATGAAGGACCTGCGCCTGGAGGTGACGACAGCGCAGTCCTGAAGTGTCACTAGTCTCTCCCCTGAGAAGGCCTTCTTCCCTTTACCTCTCTACAGATAAAACATTGTAGGGATAATTCCAGTTCGCGTGGCTATGCGGAAGCGGTGAAAATTAAGACCAGACAGGTGGTTTGTTGAGGGTTGCATATTTATAGAAAACTGTTGACAATGAATAGACAGGACCAATAGTAGCAAAACGAATCACTTATTCTAAAAAGAATATCTAGTAGGCCTATATAATGAGGGATTCTGTTAACAGTATTTTAACGATTTTTTAAAATGGATAATGATGGATGATGGATAATACAAAATGCTTTCTAACATTTTGACAGAAAAAAAACACAAGCAAGAACAAAATTTAGACTTCCAGTTGCCCGTCTTCTCTCTCTGTGTGCGCGTTTGTGAGAGAGAGCTTGCACAGCACTGAGACAATGGCACTTTTAAATCCATAAGTAATTAACACGCTGTCACGGCTCCACCAGATCTACAGACTCCACCCACTTGTTCACTCTCCCCTGATTACTAATAACCACACCTGTACCTCGTCACCTGTTCACTATATACACTCACTTGCACCACTCTTCATTGTCTGATCTCGTCTTTCCATGGACTTACCTGTTCCACTTACCTGTCATACTTACCTGTCATCCTTACCTGTCATCCTCGTCGTCCGATCCACGAACCTGCTATCATCGTCAGTGACTCTCATCCACGTCTGCCATCAGCCTTGTTCCGTTCTCTACCTGTGAAGGACAATACTGTTATTCATCAGCTAAGTTCCATTCAACTATCTTCATTGTGTTCAACTCATCATTTACATCTGCTGGTTTCCGTGCTTCTGTTCAAACTTCAGTTACTATATATTCACCCTGTCTGCTTCATCACTCTCTGTGACCCACGCTAGTTTTCATACTAAATGAATATGTAAAGAAATTAGGTACTTTAGTTATTTTTAACACAATGACATTACACATTCATGCTACATTTCTCAACACTGAGAATGAACAAATAAATGCTTGTCGGTCATCCACAAGTCAGAGCACTGTCATAAAGCCATAGCAATTTCAAGTTTATTTAGATTATATTGTTCAAAGTGACTATGAATGACAGAGAGTAATTTAGAGTCAATCCATGCGATCACGCAGAGGATTAAGTAAACTCAATTCTATATTTCAACAAATCTCCCCCAGCCTGTTTACCATAAGGAGTCAGAAGCACCGAGACTACTGTCCTGTCCTCGCTTCAGAAATCCACCCGACGGCGGGGGTGGAAGGGGGATCGAGCCGGATTCTGTATTGCTGTCTCTTTTCAGTCATGAGCCTTACGCATTTGTCAATCATCCTGGCTTGCTATTTGGGGAATGAACCAGCACTATGATCGGTCTAACTGATTCGAGTACAGTATGTGCACCAGGTTTTTGCGTAGTTTAGAATGACAAATCATACCAGCGTACTTTGAGCTCAAAATACGTACAGGTTGGCAGGTCTGAGTCTGTTTTATCTCAAATAATGACTTTTTGATTTAAAGGCCTGAATTGATAAAAAAAAGAAAAAACATCTATTTTTCTTACTTTTTTGGCTTCTTTCTTCTTCAATCTCAGGGATGATCTAACAGGTTCTCTGAAGTCAAGTAGTCTTTTGCATCAAGCCGATGTTCTGTGAATATTTCTGTGAAGAGAGCGGATTAATAACCTTTGACCTTTCTGTAGTAGACTATACGTAAGGTGAATGTTACCATGACATACAAAGCATTTGTTGTGTCAAATGAACATTTAATCACTGCTAACATTCATTATCAGTCCCCTGTGTTTTACACTTTGCTCATTCGTCAAAGTTACTATCTTTGCTACTTTGGGCCAAATGTCTGCCATTCTTTTTTTATTTTATATGTTGTTACCTTTTAAGACTCTGTTTTTAAAATAGGGACATTAGTTTGGCTGTTGTGCTCAGTCACTGGCAAAATAATAAAACCAACATGCAAAATAGAATCGTGATTAAATCGTGAATCATGATTTTCTAGATAAAAATGGTGATATGATATTTTTGCCATATGGCCCACCACTAGGGACTCGATTACTGTGGCTTCTGTGCAGCCCAGCATCAGCTCCGTGCCTCTTCTAGTCACGTGAACTTCAATGCTAAACCTGCAGGACAGTTTTACGTTAATCATTCAGCTGTAACCTGTGCTAATAAAAAAGATGTTTCTAATCAATATTCTTTGCTTTCAGAAAAACACACACAAGGGAGGGAAGGCCGTTCTTGTTTGGCTGCTGTAAAGAGTGGCATCCAAACGCTGTGTCCTTAGGTGAAACAGGGAGATGATGATAGTGTCTCTGATTATAGTGTCAAAGAAAAAAGATGGGAGAGACGTTTGGCAAGAAAGGTAAGTTGACAAGACTTTATTCTTCATGAAATTCTCTAGTAAGAATTGATTTGTTAAATTGGGTATGTAGATAGTATGAGATATAACTGAATTACACAGCCAAAGCCTAGAAGCATCGGTTATAGACTTCGTGTAAATTATTTTATTTTATTTTTATTATTTTTTTATTTATTTTTTTTTTAGTAGCTGGGTTTCCATCCAAACGTGAAGCAAATCTTTTTCAAACAAAAAATGTAAATTAGGTGCGTTTCCATCAGGCTGTTTGAGCGGACGACGTGGTATTGGTAACCTAGTAACCAACAGTAAATGAAACACCGTCACCGAAACAGTAGTGCTGCGTGTCGTTCGACTCAATGAGCGACTGCTTTAAAAGAACGGTGAGAACCGGTTCCCGTCTGAGCGCGGTTTTCCCTTTTTCTATTTTTGTATGTTACTACAAGTAAGGATAATATGATTATCCTTTCGCTACACTGCTCTGCCACACGATACAAGTAGTCACGTGCTTAATGTTATTTTGATGTGTTTTCATCCTTAATATCAGGTCAGAAAACAAGAGCAATAACACAAGCAAACAAAGTTGGCAGTGATTATTGAAAATAAAAGTTATGTTGAAGAATGTGGGTAACCAAACAGTTGCTGGTCACCGGTGACTTCCATAGTATAGTTTTTCCCAGAAGACCAGCAACTGTTTGGATCGCCACATTACTCAAAACATCTTATTTTGTGTTCAGCACAAGAAAGAAATGAATACAGGTCTGGAACAACATTAGAGCAAATAATGACAGATTTTAATATAATTTTTTTTGTTTGTTTTTATTAATTTTTTTAATTTTTTATTTTACCCAGCTTCTTCAGGTTTGCATGGTGTGTGACATTTGGAATGTCATTATATTGTTATATTGTTAAATATAGTGTGTGTTGATTGGTGTTTATATCTGTTCAAGCTTGACAACCTTATTGCCTTTTTGATTACTTTCCAGATTACATTGTTAAAAGGGATGCTTATAAGAGAGTATACATCTGAAACTGCTGAGTCTGAAGGGTTTAGATTATATCACCCACCAAGTACATTGTACTCAGCGTGCTGTCATTCTTAAAAAGAAAACAAATCATTTGTCATAACTTGCCTGCCTTATATGTGTATATACAATTTCTCTTTTTTCACATTTGCTGTTTTTCAGCCCCACTGCTATAGAAGGAAAAACTGAAGTCTGAGTGCAGAGACGAGTCAAGAAGAGAGTAGTAAGTCTGGTTTAATCTCATATCACCTCTGGTATAGAGATTTTTGAGGCCTATTGAAAGGTGATTGACAGTTAGGAAAATGTTAGCAACGTGTCCATTTCAGGTGTCTAATGTGTGCTGCCTTTGGGTCATTCATGTTAAAATCAATTGTTTTTTTTTGGTAAAGCTGCAAGTCACTAGTCCTAGTCCTGGTATACAATAGGGGTGTGACGGTTAGTATATAACCGTGAGACCGACGGTTATAGTTGAACACCGTCATTACAACTCTATAACCGCCAAAACCGTGTTATTAAAATATTTTTTTACAAACATTTTTTATCATAGAGAATGTTTAAATACTAATTAAAAACAATTGTTAACCGTCTGTGTTATTAATGGTCTACGTCGTTTCCAACTGTATTTGATTCTTTTCTTTGCTAAGTAGGCCTACCCCTTGACCGACCGATCATTTGAGATAGAAAATAAAATAGATAGATAGAAATAAAAGCTATGATATAGTGATGTGACATCATTATGAGATTTATTAAACAAATGAAAAACATTTGCAATAATAAACATTAGCAATGAACATTTGCAATCGGGAGACATGGTTTTTACCACGTAATGAAGTTTTGCTTTGTAAATCATCAGACATTATTTTTACCACTTCATTAAGTTTTGCTTTGTAGAAAGCCTTTCTTTAAAGCGAATTTCGTTATGTACAAATTGTATCTTAATTTTAATAAATGCATTTGCATGTATTTAATAAATAAATGTATTTAATAAAAACCAATTGCATGTATTTAATAAATAAAAAGCAAATATAGGAGACAATAACCGTGACATGGAGGCTCCGATGCGCCGCGTTCGCTTGCATTGCATTGTGAAGTTGAACACAACATTTTCGTTTACTCACCAACCATACTGTCTGCCGGTGTGTCTTTATAACGTTAATCTCCTCATCTGAAATAGACGCCTGACAAGACTGACTGAACCCTAAACATATATCGTATTGCTGGCTGAGAGAATCGATATTGTATCGTATCGTAATGAACTGTCCGATTTACACCCCTAGTCTGAGCCACAAGCCCTCAGTTGTGGAAAATGAGTCGAACTCAGAGAAGTGATCGTCCACTTGAAGATGGAGATGTGACACTCTAACTCCTCTGTTTCTTTGGTTCAGCCGTTTGTAGGCCTGAGTTTGTACATAATGCATTATTCACTTCTGCACATTGTTTTTCCGTAACTTTGTTTTTTTGTTTTTTTTTCCAGAAAATTGCATTGTGATGCTTATTTATTTAGTGATGTAATATTCAGTGTACTTTTCAGTAATACAGGTATAACTGAAATGTTCTGCAAAAAGTATAAATATAGCTCTGCCATAGCATTTCACTGATCTTTGTTAAGTATTTTGTTCAAGAGATTATATATGCTGTTATACTTTTTTAATGTTCTCCTGTTTTATTTTGCAACTTAAACAAGATACTATATTAAAGTTTTCTTGATTTCAAAGTCTGTGTGTCTTAACATTTGGATTTATTTTTGCACTTTTAATATAGCATTTTGAATACTGAATAAAACTTTATAATAAACTATTAGTGTAAAGATAATAAATTTTTTAATGAGCTGAAATGCTATTTAAGTGTTCTTGAGGAAAATTACAATTAAGCTTCAAATATATTATAACTAGTTTAAGACATATGAAAGTATATTTGTAATGAACTGTAAAGAAATACACTTAAATGCACTAAATGTACTTGAAGTGGTTCCATTTTAGCACAGTTTAACTAAATATAGTGCAAATAGCTTAAAATATATTCAAATATCTTGAAATACACTTAATATACTTGATGTGGTTTCAAAATAATACATGTAATGCTGGGTACACCAAAAGATTTTTTACAAAATGTGATAGATCACAAACATGAGGACAAAAAATCCTAGATTTAAGCGTTTTGCTCCTATAATGTGTGGTGTGCCATGATGTGACAAAGACAGCACAGACGAACAGATGTTAAACCAGAGTCTCGACTGTGAACACAGGAAATCTCGATAAATCTTGCGAGACCTCAGAATAAGCGTGGCGGACGATATGCAGGAAGAAATTGCGATGATAGTGTTTGGAATGATTTTCACAGAACACGCTGTATAAACATTCGTGCTGTTGCCACAAATCAACAAGCTGATCCTCCATCTCTGCTGTCCACATCAATTTCACTTTGTGCTGCGCCATGACTGCATTTGTTATGCTTCCGTCTTCCATCATCTCGCTTTCCGATTGGATATTGTTTCGTTTCACGTGATAACCTCCAGAGCGTGAGCGCGTTTGTTCTCGGGGTTCCCCCTACACATCATGATTTCTGATCGTAAATATTAAACATACTGAATATTTACGATTCGAGATCAGGGCGGTTCCAACGTTCTTCCGATCAGGTTCAGACGCTCTTAACACACCTCACACCAAGGGAAAATCTGATAAGATAATCTATAGAACCATCAAGATAATCGGGACACAACTACGATTGTCGGAAGGGGGGAAATCGGCCCAAAATCAGCCCGATTATCTTTTGGTGTGTACCCAGCATTATACATACAAATCTTTGCAGATTTAATACACACTTAGTATAGTACAATTTACAAAGGGGTATAATGGCCTTTTCAAAAGTCTTTGGTGTCCCCAGAGCGTGCATGTGAAGTTTTAGCTCAAAATACCCCCAAAATAATAGATTTTGTTTATGCACAAACAGCAACATTACACACTAACTAAAGAAAAATAGTAAAATCAAAATCAACCACACCTTTAAATATATTTCTTTCTCACCTGGGTATATTTTTCTTGTATGTTTCGAAGACACTCATAATGAATTTGTAATGTACTTGTTGTAACACATATAAAGTACACTTTAATATCACTAATCAAGCATGTAATTAGTCCCTACATAGGCATATACCTAAAGTATACTAAGTATACTAATATAGTTGTTCCAATTTAGTAAACAAAAGTACACTGAATAAACTTAAAGTTATGCTTTACTACAAATTACAATTACTACTAAAATATACTTAGTACAAAATTAGTTGTTTTAAAAAAAAGCACACTTCAAGTTAACTAATCATTAACACACTTGAGTATACTGATCATTAGTCTGGTTGCAAGTATACTTAGCTTCTTTTCTTTTTTTTCACCAGGGCAACCTGTAAGTAGGACTAATCCTGTTGATGTATATATTTTCTACCGGTGTTCAAAATACTTAGTTTTGAGTTTTATATTGTGTAGGTCTCCTGTTAACCCTCTGAGGTCGACAAACGCGCCCGCGCGTTTTGCTGGATTTTTTTCAGTTCAGTTCAAAAGAAATTAATTTTGCTCTGTTGACTTTGATATTACAAGCAAGTTTCATACATCAATCGATTCTGTTAAATGTGTATTATTTTTGTGTATACTCACAATAAAAACAAACTGTTGTGCTTTTTGCCAAATAAAGAAAAATAAACTTGATGCGAGTTCTGCCTTCTCTCTGTCGAAGGCTCCGAAAATGAACAATAACTCAGCGAATACTGAGTCAAACAGACATACAGACACACAGGCATGAAGCTTGAATTCTCTTCTTTAAAATGAGGTAATTTATATAAAAAACAAATAGTCTCATCTTGTGAAATCTGTATTAAAAGAGAGCGATTCCAGTCGAGCTAATTAGAGCTCATTCAAATGTAATGTGACTCCGCTCACGGAGAGCGCGTGCTATTCAAACGCAAATTACTGAGGCAATCCAAGGAAACCTGTGAACGCCCCCTTATCAGCTCGAGAAAACACAAGTTTAATCATATCATTGTAGCCTACGTGTTTACACCATCTGGCAGTGCTGTGAGGAATAATAATAATGGAAAATCTACCTCAGAGTGCGGGTATTGCAGGAGAGAGGATCCGAATACTGTAGTAAGTTTTTTTTCCTTCTCAAGTTAATCGCGTTTCTGTGAATGAATGAATGGCAGCCGCAGAGATGCGCGCTGTTTATCACAGCTCGCAAAAAGACAGTTTAAATTTAAATTGCGTCTCTGTGTGAATGAATGATGATGTTTTAGCAAACTGTATTGCTATACTGAGTTGAGTAAAAATCGACAGAAATATGTTGAAATAAAATGTAGGCTATTTGTTAAGCAACGTATTAAACTGAAAATTAACATTTATATGCCCTAATATTTCATAAAAACAACGTTACAGTCAGGCGTTTCTGTTTGTGAATGAATGTTTCGGTTTTAGCAAACTGTATTGCTATACTGAGTAAAAATCTACTGAAATATGTTGAAATAAAATGTATTTGTATAAGCAACGTATTAAACTGCAAATTAACATTTATATTTCTTATAATAAAAATGAAAGACCTATGTTACAGACATATGAAAGACAACATTTCGTTGATTAGTTTTGGATAGATTATACATTTTTACTGTAAAATATCTGCCACCTCAAATAAGCTTTTGTTTGCCAATATTTGCTCATGTTAAATATAGTATGTTTTGTCAAAAATAAAGTAATCAAATAATCAATCAAATCCTTAAATTTGAAATATGTATGATAAAATGTATACTTTAGTTTTTACAAAGAAAGATTACACTTGAATTGTTGTTGTAATTGTAACCTTTTTAATAAAAAAATATATTTACAAGGTAGATGTAAACAAACTATTAAATGGTAATAAGCCTTTTCTTTAAATAATTTTTATTGTGTTTTATTAGTGACAAATTTGGGGAGAGGATAAATATTCCAAAACTGAAAATACAGTATGAGAATTAACTGCACAATTACTAGACATGTTTTCCTTGGATATTATAGGCCAAATTGCAAGCACAATATGTGGAAAAATAAAAAAGAATTGAGATACTTCCAACTGTTGCTCTTGCATTCTTGTGGCTCAGTGACTCACCTGAATGAATGGCTAATTAAGTATGCAGGCCCCATTGTCTCCTCAGGTGTGAACCACTAAATATGCATGATTGTTGACGCCCACTCCGCATATTGCCTTTCCAAACAGAAAGTGCTTTGCAAAATTCAAATCAATGTATTGTGTTATGTGAATGATTAGGCAGGGTGATTTTCACATCATTTTGAAGAAAAAACACTAGGCGATGACATCCATTAGACAAAAGTCTTATTGGCACATATTTAGTATGTGTTTTGTGGTCTTATTTCAGAAACTTTAGTTTTTAGTTTTTTCAATAACCACGCATAAACATTATTCTCTCAAAAATGCAGACATGTACATTCTTGTTGCTCACATATTATGGTAGCCCTGTTTGTGCTAAATAGTGTGTAATTTTTTTTTGCCATTAATATGTTTATAAGCAACTGAAAAAAGCACAAATGTCAGGGCATGTCAGAACATCTCAAGGACCCCAAAAACACCCCAGACCCCAGAGGGTTAACTGGCTAACTCATGTTATTATTCTTACTGAAATATTCTGCTAATCAGCTGTGGGCCACTATTACCTAAAACTGTGTCCTTTAAAGTAGCATGCTGATAGAATGTGTGCAGTAACACAATACTACGACATTTCTTCAAAAGCAGATTGTGGAGACATTTTAATCGTCCGCGATCGAATATTGTGATATCGCACACCCCCATGTGTCCCACTGTTATTTCATACAGGTGAGTATTGATTTGTATTAATGTTACCTGTCGGGATGTTTTGCGCAGATTCATCTATTGAGCTACTGCGATCCATTCCTTCTGGGATATACCCATATTCGAACACGTCCCTGCTGCTGCGATCCATTCCTTCGGGGAAAGTTGCATGCATGATGTTTACTTTCTGCATGTTGCCTAACATCAGAAACATCAGGCTGAAGCGGACATGAATCAGAGAGGTTATATCTAGAGACTCACCGTCTGACGACTCGGACGCGATTGCATCTGTGTCTGGTGTTTCTTTAAACCAGTCATGATCTAAAATGTTAAATAAGGTGATCTCTGACTCTCTGTCACAAAGTTCCCGAAGTAGATCCAGGCATTCTGTAAAAGTTTTCAGAAGAGAGCTGATTAGTCCTTATGTGAGGTAATGTTGCTGTTACTATGGCATTCTCTGGATGCCCAAGAACATTTATTCATGGCTAAACATTCACTGTCAATCTGCTGTGTTTCACACTTTGCTTATTTGTCATCAAGGTAATTTTACTGTCACTTGTGTAAGAGCTTTACATGTTTTCAAGCAATGCTATTTCCATTTCGTTCTTGTTTTTGGTCTCACCTTTGCACAACGGTTTATTTTTCCTACGAAGTTTCACAAGACCTTTTCCTCCGACCATCCCCTTCAGCACTCTGTATAAGCCTTCATTTGTTTCCATGAAAGAGTGAATTGCCCTCTCTACTATTGATTTACAGCCTCTTCCTGTAAGCAGTAAGTTTTCAGTTTTCAGTAAAACGCCCTTATTTCCATATCCTGTGCATAACAAAATCAGAGACTTGTGCTCAGAAAGCAAGCTCACGTCTTTCTTTGATGGACAGTGCTCTGTTAAAGCCAGCTAACTTGATTTGCATGGTGAATGGGTTGATGAGTACTTCTCTCAGTCTGATGTCTTTATAATAAACACCCTTTTCACTGCACTGCCGTAATGCAGCGATGAGTTTCTGCATGATGTCTTTTGCTTCTGCTTCAGTCAGACTACCTCCGTATACTTTGATGAGATCAAACAAGGTTATGCTGACACCTGGATGTTCCATAATTAAGACCTCGTGATCTTCCGTGTAAAACCAATCATATAACTTTACAACATGGTCGCTATGAGCCATTAGCCGCATTATAATTCCCTCTCGACACCAAGCTTTGGAATCCCCAATCTGAAAGAAGAGATTGACAAAAGGTTAGTTGACTCCTTACCTCAAACCTCCTTACTAAAAAGTGAGGGAATTTTAAGAAGAAAACATTGAACTTTACATGTACTTTACAACTGATGCTTCTTTGATTGTCTATTTAACATCTTATGCTGTCTACATACAGAATTATCAATTACTGAATAAGAATTTAATAAATAATTCTTAATAGTAATTTTCACGAAGAACAAAATCGTGTCAACTTACCTGAAAATCCGACTGGATCTTATCAACATATTTGATGATCACCTAAAAAAATGAAGAAAATATTTGCAAACTTAAGTGAACTGACTCATTTTTGTTGTTTACATGATAATCTACAATCTTTTTTAAAACATGTTTTGAATAAAAAAGACAGAAGGAAACAAGAGGCAAAAAGTTTGCTGTATCCAGAAAGAGCTACATACTTGTGTGCCATCTGATCTTCGAATTCCTTCATAGACAATGCCATGGGATCCCGATGACAGTTTCTTTCCCACTTCATAAAGAGAGTCAAAGGATCCTGGAAAACACACAACAGCATGAGACTGAACTGCTTATGACTAATCACACCTGTGTAGATCAGGTGAGGAACCAACCAGTGTGAGGATTACACATAAAATCAGGACACAGGCTGACATTGACACAAATGAATAATAAGCAGGTTTCGCATGTAAGTTCATGTTCCTGCTCAGCCAATCTCCAAGAACACTAGAGAGATCACCAGTCCTGATATGCTGACATTATCTTTAAAAGTTCTGTATTTATGTCCATTTGGGGGGGGGGGGGGGGGGGGGTTATTACAACCAATAAATTGTTGTAATATTTTCATTAACATGAAAATATTACAACAAAGTTTGTTTCTTTGCAATAGTTGGTATATGCTTGATACAAATTTTACAATTTCAATTAAATTCTTGTGGTTTTATTCCGATCTTGATTCCGATTGGATCCGTATTAGGTACAGTAGATACATGTTAATTTCTCTCAAGAAAGAAAATCACACCTAGAAAATCACGTCTTTCAAAAGTAAGAGTCAACTCTCATTCAGTTAAATGAATCGTTTTTAAAAACGAATCCTAAGCGCTTTCGTTGTGACGTCAAGACGAAACATTAGCATATTACCCGTCCACTTATTGTGCGTGCAGAGACACCAGGGAGAACTTGAAGTGGACACTGGACAGCATCATGTGGAGAAGACAGCACTGTGCTCTACAATGTGAAGGTAAAGCCAGTTTCTTTTCACCGCCCAAGGACAAGCATGTGAAGAATCAGAGGTTAAAGTTCATCTTTACCACGGTATCACAGCAGTATAATGCTAAACTTTTGCTGTGTTCCCTTTATTTCACTGACGACTGCTTCTCAAATCTCGGAGTTCAATGCAGGATTCGCAAAAAGCTTGTGCTTGAAAGACCCCCAAGGTCATTTTTTTGGTCCTTATGGGGGTCCCTTGATGCTTATGGGCAGCCACGGCGCTACCACTGGGCCCGCCCATTTTAGGTCCAAGCCCGTCCATTTTGACCCAGGCCTATAGTGAGTAGTGAGTGATTTTCATTCTAGCCGTTCATCCAATAAGCAGCCGAGGAAAGCTTTGAGCGAAAGCTCCTCAGCCAATCAGCGGCTTCTACCCCACGTGTGGACTCTTAAGCCTGCCCACAGGCTGCATCGTCACCAGCAAGTGATCCAATGAAATGAATGACGTTGGCGCGCAAGCTTTTCAAGCAAGCTCAATGAGACAGACACAGACGGTAGCTAACTAATATGAAACGCAAAGCAGCTTGTTTTCATTTAAATTCAACAAGAAACGCATCGGTATGCTTGCACCAGAACTCTTGTCTTCAGAAACTGATATTGTGCATTTATATTTTGAATTTGAATTATATAAATTAATTATAGTGATGGATTTGTACTTTTGAGCCCCAGCGCCTGGCTCTGAGGAACTATCTGTACGTCCCTGGCAGTTGGTTTGTAAAATATCTTCCTTGTTTCATCAGATATCTTTATTTCGTCTGAAGATATGCAGAGAAGTATGTGTTGTTGTTGTTGCTGTTAACCCCCTGGGGTCGGCGGTATCGCCGGCGATACCAGCTCGCTTTTTTTTTTATCAGTTCAAAAGAGATTAATTTTGCTCTGTTGACTTTGATATTACAAACAAGTTTCATACATCAATCGATTCTGTTAAATGTGTATTATTTTTGTGTATACTCACAATAAAAACAAAGTGTTGTGCTTTTTGCCAAATAAAGAAAAATAAACATGATGCGAGTTCTGCCTTCTCTGTCAGTTAACCCTCTGGGGTCTGAGGGGTTTTTGGGGTCCTTGAGATGTTCTGACATGCCCTGACATTTGTGCTTTTTTCAGTTGCTTATAAACATATTAATGGCAAAGGTGTAAATTCACTCTATTTAGCACAAACAGGGCTACCATAATATGTGAAAAACTTGCATGTACATGTTTGTATTTTTGAGAGAATAATGTTTATGCATAGTTTTTGAAAAAACAAAAAACTAAAGTTTCTGAAATAAGGCCACAAAACACATACTAAATATGTGCCAATAAGACTTTTGACTAATGGATGTCGTTGCCTAGAGTTTTTTCTTCAAAATAATGTGAAAATCATCCTGCCTAATCATTCACATAACACAATACATTGATTTAAATCTTGTAAAACACTTTTTGTTTGTAAAGGCAACATGCGCAAGGGGCATCAACAATCCAACACCATCATGCATATTTAGTGATTCACACCTGAGGAGACAATGGGGCCCGCATACTTAATGAGCCATTAATTCAGGTGTGTCACCTATAGCCACAAGAAAGAATGCAAGAGCAATATATATATATTCTACCAAATTGGTTCACAGTTGGAAGCATCTCAATTATTTATTTATTTATTTCACAAATTGTGCTTGCAAATTGTATAATATCCAAGGAAAACATGTCTAGTAATTGTGCAGTTTATTCTCATACTGTATTTTCAGTTTTGGAATATGTATCTTCTCCCCAAATTTGTCAATAATAAAATACAATAAAAATTATTTAAAGAAAAGGCTTATATTTACCTTTTAAAATTTGTTTACATCTACCTTGTAAATATATATTTTTTATTAAAAAGTTTACAATTACAACAACAATTCAAGTGTAATCTTTCTTTGTAAAAACTAAAGTATACATTTTATCATACATATTTCAAAGTTAAGGATTCATTACTTTGATTACAGCCTACGTTGACAAAACATACTATTTTTAACATATTAGCAAAAATTGGCAAACAAAAGCTTATTTGAGGTGGCAGATATTTTACAGTAAAAATGTGTAATCTATCCAAAACTAGTCAACGAAATGTTGTCTTTCATATGTCTGTAACATAGGTCTTTCGTTTTTATTATAAGGAATATAAATGTTAATTTGCAGTTTAATACGTTGCTTATACAAATACATTTTATTTCAACATATTTCAGTCGATTTTTACTCAGTATAGCAATATAGTTTGCTAAAAGCGAAACATTCATTCACAAACAGAAACGCAATTAAAATTTAAACCGTCTTTTTGCGAGCTGTAGTAAACAGCGCGCATCTCTGCCGTTCATTCATTCACACACAGAAACGCGATTTACTTGAGAATGAAAAAAACTTACTAAAGTATTCCATCCGTTGCTCCTCGAAATACCAGCACTTCTGAGTTACATTTTCCATTATTATTATTCCTCACAGCGCTGCGAGACAGTGTAAACAAGTACCATGATCTGAATAAACTTGATGTGTTTTCTCGAGCTGATATGGGGGCATTCACAGGTTTGCATGGATTGCCTCATTCATTTGCGTTTGAATAGCGTGCGCTCTCCGTGGGCGGGGCAGATTAAAACGTAATTAGCTGAGATGAGAATGACTGAAATCTCTCTCTTTTCATAAAGATTACATAAACAGAGAATATTTTTTTATAATAGAAATTACTTCATTTAAAAGAAGAGAATTCAAGTTTCATGCCTGTGTGTCTGTATGTCTGTTTGACTGAGTATTCGCTGAGTTATGGTTCATTTTCGGACGCGTTTCAGAATGGACTACACTGACAGAGAGGAGGCAGAACTCGCATCATGTTTATTTTTCTTTATTTGGCGAAAAGCACAACACTTTGTTTTTATTGTGAGTATGCACAAAAATAATACACACTTGACAGGATCGATTGATGTATAACACAAGCATATAAGATAAAAAGTAATTTTTTTTTTTTTTTTTTTTTTTTCACTGATAAGGAAAAAAACGAGCCTATCGCGCCGGCGCGATAGCCGACCTCAGGGGGTTAAGTCCATTCTGAAACGCGTCCGAAAATGAACTGTAACTCAGCGAATACTCAGTCAAACAGGCATACAGACACACAGGCATGAAGCTTGAATTCTCTTCTTTTAAATTAAGTAATTTATATAAAAAACAAATAGCTCATTAGAGCTCATTCAAATGTAATGTGACCATGCCCCGGAGAGCGCGCGCTATTCAAACGCAAATGACTGAGGCAATCCACGCAAACCTGTGAACGCCCCCATATCAGCTCGAGAAAACACAAGTTTATTCAGATCATTACTTGTTTACACAGTCTCGCAGCGCTGTGAGGAATAATAATGGAAAATGTACCTCAGAAGTGACTGAGCTGAGGAATACTGTAGTACGTTTTTTTCCTTTTCAAGTGAATCGCGTTTCTGTTTTGTGAATGACTGAACGGCAGGGATGCGCGCTGTTTACCACAGCTCGCAAAAAGACCGTTTAAATTTAAATCGCTTTCTGTGTGTGATTGAATGATGATGTTTTAGCAAACTCAGGGTTCGAATTACGTGAGAGCCAGTGGGAGCTGAGCTCCCATAGAGAGAGGATGAGCTCCCATGAAAGCAGTAAAATCATACACCTGTTGGGGTCTCTAAAAATCATCAGCACCATTATTTTAAATTACAAATAAAGCACTTTTTCCTTCGGACTACTGTAGCGTGAATTAAAAGATAGGACAAGATGCCAAACACATGGATCTCACGGGATCTCGGATCGTCATCACACTACATCCTTATGCTTAAATCAAGTGATCAAAGTGCTCGTTGCCGCTGCGATCAGTGGCGAGGATACTATGTTTGTTTGTGGCTCGCGCACAGTCTTCACTCGCTTCAATCCGTTGTGGAGACTCTCTATTCGTTCCAGTGAAATTACAAAACAAAATGCACACAAACGTGTCTCTGCCTGATATACAACCACTGATAAACATAATCGGATTTGATAAAAAGAAAAAAAACTACTATATGAGTACGGATTCGAACCCTGAACCTCTGACACGCTTGGCAAAAGTTCTACCACTGGACCACTTAAGTATACGTTTAAATTTGTCGGATCTATTTATTTACTCACGTGAAAATTCTACAACTTACAACATCTTAGACCTCATTAAACGACAAATTAAACCAAATGTACTATTTAATTGACATTGTTACCAACGCTTTTTTTTTTATTAAATTTGTATTATATTTACAAATTTTTATATTTTTATAAGCTACGCCGCGCCTGCTCATAGGCTACTCTTTTTTTTTTTTTTTAAGAGACCCCCACAAAGATGAAATCATAATTCGAACCCTGAGCAAACTGTATTGCTATACTGAGATGAGTAAAAATCGACTAAAATATATGAAGAAATAAAATGTAGGCTATTTGTATAAGCAACGTATTTAACTGCAAATTAACATTTATATGCCCTAATATTTCATAAAAACAACGTTACAGTCAGGCGAAATATGAAAGACAACATTTTGTTGACTAGATTTGGGTACAGTTTTTACTGTAGAATATACTGCCACATCAAATAAGCTTTTGTTTAGCAATTTCTGCTCATATGTTCCAATGTTGGCTATATTCAAACTAATGAATACATATGATAAAATGTAGGCCTATAATCATTTTTTTTACAAAGAAAGAGTACACTTGAAATATTGTTGAAATTGTAATTATTGTTGTAATTGTAACAACAGCTTTTTAATAAAATAGCAAAACAAATTTACAAGATAGATGTAAGCAAAATCTTAAATGGTCAATATAAGTCTTCTTCTAAATATATCTTTTGTCCTTGCATTGTGGCTCAGTCAGTGTCACACCTGAATGAATGGCTAATTATGCAGAGTGGGTGGGACCTTGTATTCTCAGGTGTAAACTACTCCCCCTTTACACCCCCTTGCATATTGGCTTTCCAAGCAAAACCTGTTTTACACAATTTAAATCAATGTATTGTTTTATGTGAATGATAAAGCAAGACTATTTTCACATAATTTTGAAGCCAGAACTCGAAGCGACAACATCCATTAGTCAAAAGTCTTATTGACACATATTTAGTATGAGTTTTGTGGTCTTATTTCAGCAACTTTCATTTTTATTTTTTCCAATAACCACGCATAAACATTATTCTCTTAAAAATACAAACATCTACATTCCTGTTGCTCACATATTATGGTAGCCCTGTTTGTGCTATATAGAGTGAATTTACACCTTTTCTAAGTTTATAAATAACTGAAAAAAACACAAATGTTAGGGCATGTCAAAACATCCCAAGGGCCCCAAAAACAGCTTAGACCCCAGAGGGTTAATAAACTAAAAATAAAAGGCCTATAATTTTATTAAACAACAAGAAAAAAAAGTTTGTTGAGACAAGCTTTAACCCTTAAAGACCGATACGGCCGCCCGCGGCATAAAATAACTATCGTTCTAAAATGTTTAATAACTTTTGAGTCGCTAATCCAATCTGTATGCTTTAAAATGCACCGTAAAGATGAGATTCACAGCTTTCCCGTGTTATCACGGCTGTCTCTATTGGTCATTCATAGGCTGCGTAGTGCCGGTGATTGCGTCATCAAAATCTGCAGCAGTGATTCGTCAAGGAAACACGTGGTTTCTTTCTCTGAGCCAAACAGGAACGATTGTTGATGCTTAGTCCCACCCCCATGCCCAGATTCGTCCAAACGGTCATCAACTCAACCAACAAATATAGTGATTGGTGATTTTAACAACCAATCACGTTTCTTTATACATTTTTAACAAACGCAATGCATTGAAAACTACGCATGAAAACTAATGGATGCAAAGTTTTTGACCATAGCGCAAAACACGAAAGAGCGCAAAACATGAAAGAGCATAAAACACGAAAGAGCATGAGTATGTAAAAAAAAAACAGCAGTACAAATCGGAGGATGTGTTTGAATTCATTTTTTTAAACGAGTCGTTAGACCTGGTGGAACCTTCCGATTCAGAAGATTGTTTGAATCATTTGCACTGTTTATTTATCTATTTGTATTTAGTTTGTGAAGATTATTTGCACTATTTGTTCATTAGCACTCAGTATATTACCCTCAATGAACCATTTCTTCATTTGCACTGTTTATTTCTTTTTGTATTTAGTTTGTGAAGATTATTTGAACCATTTGTTCATTTACACTCTGTATATTGTATTGTTAGTATTTATATTGCACAGTTGTCACTACTTGTTATATTGTTTGCATTTGTTGTTCATGTTCAAATTATAATATAATTTTCTGAAGAAAAATGTTTGCTTCAGTGTTCTGTTGTAATATAACAACTTTTCTATTTACTTTACTTCCTGAACTTATTTGGACACATCTACATTGTCAGTAAATGTAATACACCTGTTTTTACTCAAAAACGCCTAGAATAATATTATAATAAATGGCTATAACTTGCTGAGGGATTGTTACATGTAGACAAAATTTCATCTGGAAGTCTAAAACAACCAAGTCTAACTTTCCAAAAGAAAAAAAACAAAACTTCAGGAAGTTTTGTTTGAGTTCACACTGAAAACACCACATGTTTTCTTAAAATCCTGTTAATTTCATAAATTCTCTGACAAAAGAAATGTAAAACTGGGACTTTAAATGAGCTAGCTGGAAACTTTAGGTTCTCCTGTTTAAAATGATATATGGCACTTGATGCTTGCTGCTAGAATGGGTTAGAAAAACAAAGAAAAGTACAGGTGAGTCAGGCGCCCCAAAAATGTTCTAGGTCTTTAAGGGTTAAGTTGGCTTGAGAAAGCCGGACCAGTGAGTTTGAAGAAGTTTAAAGTAGTTTGATGTTTAAAGTAGGTTAAAGTTTGATAGAAAGATTAGTTCAAAAGAAAGAAAGATTAGTTAGAAAAAAAGAAACAGATTAGTTAGAAAAAAAGAAAGATTAGTTAGAAAGAAAAAGAAAGATTAGTTTGATAGATAGATAGATAGATAGATAGAAAATGTTTGAAGATAGATAGATAGATAGATAGATAGATAAAGTTTATTAGTACATAGAATAGTAGTTTAATTGAGTCTAGGGCTTCAGGGAGTTTAGATTTTAGTCTTTGTGTTTGTGCACTAATGGGCCACCGTAGTCTTGGCTCAATTTGAGCATTCTGCAATGAAAGTCAATGGGATTTTTGTGGTTTTTAATATTAATTTTTAAGAAAACTAAAAGTCAAATCAGTCTGAAAAGATATAGCAACTCGAGTCAAAATAGTCTGAAGGTCTGACCTTAGTTTGGAGTTTGTAGAGTTAAATCTCTAGGAGGAGTTAGTGTCTAAAATTTTTGGGTCAGAAGAATAAGAAGAAGAATAATAAGTTTAAATAGGATTTCAGTAAGTTGGCTCTCTCAAGCCAACTTAATAACTAGAAAAAAAAGTTTGTTGAGACAAACTTTAAGTTGGCTTGAGAAAGCCGGACCAAAGAGTTTGGAGAAGTTTAAAGTAGTTCTTAAAGTTTAAAGATTAGTTAGAAAGAAAGAAAGAAAGAAAGAAAGAAAGAAAGAAAGAAAGAAAGAAAGAAAGAAAGAAAGAAAGAAAGAAAGAAAGAAAGAAAGAAAGAAAGAAAGATGGATTAGTTATAAAGAAAGATTAGTTAGAAATAAATAAATATAAGTTAGAAAGAAAGATTAGTTAGAAAGAAAGATAGATTAGTTAGAAAGAGAGATAGATAGATTAGTTAGAAAGAAAGATTAGTTAGAAAGAAAGATAGATTAGTAAGAAAGAAAGATAGATAAGTTAGTTAGAAATATAGATTAGTTATAATGAAAGATATAGATAGGTTGGTTAGAAAGATAGATAGATTCGTAAGAAATAAAGATAGATAAGTTAGTTATTAGTTAGAAAGCTAGATTGATTAGTCATAAAGAAAGATAGATAAGTTAGTTAGAAAGATAGATAGATTAGTTAAAAAGATAGATAGATAGATAGATAGATAAAGTTAATTAGAAAGATATATAGATTAGTTAGAAAGAAAGAAAGAAAGAAAGACAGAAAGATGGATTAGAAAGAAAGACAGAAAGATGGGTTAGAAAGAAAGAAAGAAAGAAAGAAAGAAAGAAAGAAAGAAAGAAAGAAAGAAAGAAAGAAAGAAAGAAAGAAAGAAAGAAAAAGATTAGTTGGAAAGGAAGGAAGGAAGGAAGATGGGTTAGTTAGATCGATAGAAAGAAAGATAGATTAGTTAGAAAGAAAGAAAGAAAGATAGATAAGTTAGAAAGATAGATAGATTAGTTAGAAAGAAAGAAAGAAAGATGGATAAGTTAGAAAGAAAGAAAGAAAGAAAGATAAGTTAGTTAGAAAGATAGATTAGTTAGAAAGAAAGAAAGATGGATTAGTTAGAAAAAGAAAAATGGATTAGTTAGAAAGAAAGAAAGAAAGAAAGAAAGAAAGAAAGAAAGAAAGAAAGAAAGAAAGAAAGAAAGAAAGAAAGAGAAAGAAAGAAAGAAAAAGAAAGATAAGTTAGTTAGAAAGATAGATTAGTTAGAAAGAAAGAAAGCTAGATAAGTTAGTTAGATAGAAAGAAAGATGGATTAGTTAGAAAGAAAGAAAGAGAAAGAAATATATATAAGATAGAAAGAATGATAAATAGATGAGTTAGAAATAAAGAATGATAGATAGATTAGTTAGAAAGAAAGATAGATATATTAGTTAGAAATATTAGTAAGATAGATTAGTTAGAAAGAAAGATAGATTATTTAGAAAGAATGATAGATTAGTTAGAAAGAAAGAATGATAGATAGATTAGTTAGAAAGAAAGATAGATTAGTTAAAAAGAAAGATATATTAGTTAGAAAGAAATAAAGATAAATTAGTTAGAAAGAAAGATTGATAGATAAATTAGTTAGAAATAATAGAAAGAAAGATTATTAGTAAGATAGATAGATAGATAGATAGATCGATATATTAGTTAGAAAGAAAGAAAGAATAGAAAGAAAGATAGATTAGTTAGAAAGAAAGAAAGACAGATGGATTAGTTAGAAAGAAAGAAAGATGGATTAGTTAGAAAGAAAGAAGAAAGATTAGTTAGAAATAAATAAATAAATAAAGAAACAAAGAAAGATGGATTGTTTAGAAAGAAAGATTCATTAGTTATAAAGGATAGATAGATAGAAAGATAGATAGATAGATAGATAGATAGATAGATAGATAGATAGATAGATAGATAGATAGATAGATAGATGGAAAGGTTTTGAAGATAGATAGATAGATAGATAGATAGATAGATAGATAGATAGATAGATAGATAGATAGATAGATAGATAGATAGATAGATAGATAGATAGATAGATAGATAGATAAGGGTTTGAATATAGATAGACAGAACGATAGACCGTTATCGGCGTTAATGTGCTGCGTTAACGTGAGACTCTTATCGGGCGATGAAAAAAATATCACCGTTAATCTATTCTCAAAGTTGGGTTGGGAGCTGGGTCTATACTATGCAAGCTATGATGACTTTCACCTTGATATTTTAGCGCAGATTCGGTTCGGTGTTCGGTACGCATTTTCAAACCGAACGGTTCGTTGGACCATTTTTTCCTGCCGACCAAAATTTCGTTATTTCAAATGTAGGCGGGTCGGACAACATGACCACAACATTCTCCGACATCAAATGGCAAACGTAATGTAAGCGGAACGAAACTGAGCTACTCGTTATTGTGCGGTTGACGGACCGTTGTTTATCAGTTTGGACCAAAGCAGTGTGATCTTGATCAAGCAACACTACACAGAGTTAAGACTAAGAGATCCAGTAAATAAATAATTTGAATTCGCTACTTAAGTAATAACATTGCTGCGAGATCTAGTGAGAAACATTATAATTTCTCCGTTATTAACGGATCAAACAGTTCGTGGAAACCAGGAAGAAACATTGTGCCATGAATGAACTATCCAGTGTCCACAGATCTGCAACATTTACCATGCATTTACTGTAGTAACACTAACTGCAACCATGGAAGTTTCGCAGGAATAGTAGGCTATAATGCTTTCAAGTAACATTAGGTTGGTTTTATTTTGACATTATGAATACAATTGCTGCCCTCAAATGTTAATCTGAACTAAAAATAGACCTTTGTTTATAACTACTACAATATTAGGCTACATTTCATTTTTTCCAAGGAGCTGTTTTGTTTTATATGCTCATAAGAAGAGTCTATTATATCTCCATCATTGCTCAAAGTAAAAAAAAAAAAAAATCATACTTTATTATGTTAGTTTTAATAATAAAAAAAAAATCTCTGGCATTTCTTCACAAGTTCTTTTAAATGTCACTTTGTATTTAAGAAACACGTGCCCTTTAGTCATTATTTGGGTAGCACACATATTCTGAATGCCTTCAGCAGAATTCAAATGAGCCATTTTAATCTAGATTAATTCCAAGATCACAGTGAGATTAATCTAGATTAAAAAAATTAATCTATGCCCACCACTAATATATATATATATATATATATATATATATATATATATCTTTTAGCTTCGACTGGAGTGAGGCGAAACCAGAAGAAAAAAAAGTGCAAAACAAGTTGTTGTTAGCTAACTGCTAATTGTATATGGTAGAAAATTAGACTATTAGTTAAAAGAAACTTTTTAATGCTACTTTTTTATTCTATTTTTGAAACTGATATGATTATATACCAAAATAATTATTAGATCTAACAAAGAAGGATTTTTATCTTACAAAGCTATGAAATCCAGTGGTAAAATCACAGCTAAAAAAGAAAGAGGGCAAGAAAGGACGAGAGTCCGTCGGCCGAAGACCAGTTTTGATCCAGGAAAAACAAGAATTTTGGCCCCTTAGCAAACAAGCGATTACGCCTTCTTTAGAAAGATAACTAGTTGCAAGTTTGCGGTAAAATGCAATTGGGTTGTCAAGGTCAAAACACTACATAAGCTGTGAATCAAATAAACTTATTATAAATAATGTTATGTCATTTTTTTTACACTTACACTGAATGTTTGGATTTTGTGAAGGTGTGAATCATTTTTGATTAATATTTAATATAATAAAGTTCTGTGTAACGAATTATTAACGAAGGAATTATTGTGAACGAATCATCTGTTGAGCTGCTGCGATCCATTCCTTCGGGGGAAGTTGCATGCATGATGTTTACTTTCTGCATGTTGCCTAACATCAGAAACATCAGGCTGAAGCGGACATGAATCAGAGAGATAATAACTAGAGACTCACCTTCTTCCGGCTCGGATGCGACTGCATCTATGTCTGGTGTTTCTTTAAACCAGTCATGATCTAAAATGTTATGTAAGGTGATCCCTGACTCTCTGTCACGAAGTTTCCGAAGTAGATCCAGGCACTCAGTAAAAGTTCTCAGATTAAAGCTGTCTCGTGCTGTTTGATTTTGAGAAATGTAGTTTATGTGAGGTAATGTTGCTGTTACTATGGCATTCTCTGGATGCCCAAGAACATTTATTCATGGCTAAACATTCACTGTCAATCCGCTGTGTTTTACACTTTGCTTATTTGTCATCAAGGTAATTTTACTGTCACTTTACATGTTTTCAAGCAATGCTATTTCCATTTCGTTCTTGTTTTTGGTCTCACCTTTGCGCAACGGTTTATTTTTCCGAAGAAGTTTCACAAGACCCTTTCCTCCGACCATCCCCTTCAGCGCTCTGTATAATCCTTTGTTTGTTGCCATTAAAGCGTGAATTCTCCTCTCTGCTATTGATTTACTATCACCTATTCCTGTAAGCAGTAAGTTTTCAGTTTTCAGTAAAACGCCCTTATTTCCATATCCTGTGCATAATAAATCAGAGACTTGTGCGCAGAAAGCAAGCTCACGTGTTTCTTTGATGGACAGTGCTCTGTTAAAGCCAGCTAACTTGATCTGCATGGTGAGTGGGTTGATGAGTACTTCTCTCAGTCTGATGTCTTTATAATAAACACCCTTTTCACTGCAGTGCCGTAATGCAGCGATGAGTTTCTGCATGATGTCTTTTGCTTCTGTTTCAGACAGACTACATCCGTATACTTTGATGAAATCAAACAAGGTTATGCTGACACCTGGATGTTCCATAATTAAGATGCCGTGATCTTTCATGTCAAACCAATCATATAACTTTACGACATGGTCGCTATGACCCATTATCCGCATTAAAGCTGCTTCTCGAAAATAAGGTTTGGAATCCCCAATCTGAAAGAAGAGATTGACAAAAGGTTAGTTGACTCCTAACCTCAAACCTCCTTACTAAAAAGTGAGGGAATTTCAATAAGAAAACAATGAACTTTACATGTACTTTACAACTGATGCTTCTTTGATTGTCTATTTCACATCTTATGCTGTCTACATACAGAATTATCAATTACCGAATAAGAATTTAATAAATAATTCTTAATAGCAATCTTCACAAAGAACAAAATCGTGTCAACTTACCTGGAAATCCAACTGGAACTTCGTAAAAAATCTGATGATCACCTAAAAAATAAAATAAAATATTTGCAAAGTGACCTGACTCATTTTTGTTGTTTACATGATAATCTACAATCTTTTTTAAAACATGTTTTGAATAAAAAAGACAGAAGGAAACAAGAGGCAAAAAGTTTGCTGTATCCAGAAAGAGCTACATACTTGTGTGCCATCTGATCTTCGAATTCCTTCATAGACAATGCCATGGGATCCCGATGACAGTTTCTTTCCCACTTCATAAAGAGAGTCAAAGGATCCTGGAAAACACACAACAGCATGAGACTGAACTGCTTATGACTAATCACACCTGTGTAGATCAGGCGAGGAACACATTACGCATAAAATCAGGAAGGATTTTAGGAAGGATTACACATAAAATCAGGACACAGGCTGACATTGACACAAATGAATAATTAGCAGGTTTTGCATGTAAGGTCATGTTCCAGCTCAGCCAATCTCCAAGAACACTAGAGAGATTACCAGTCCTGATATGCTGACATTATCTTTTAAATTTCTGTATTTATGTCCATTTGTATAAACACAGAGCTGCCAACGGAGGGGGGGGGGGGGGGGGGGGGGGGGGGGGGGGGGGGGGGGGTATGTAATTGCTACTGTGATTGTTAAAACATTTGGTAACCAAACTAAACACTATCTCATTAAGTTTAGTGACAGCATGTTAAGTTTAGCGAAATGCAGTGATTAATATTCATGAACCCGGCAGTTCATCAATCCTTAGTGCGGTTTATATTCTTATTAGTAGCAGAATTCGTAGTAGTATTATTATCTTATCAGTATTATTGTTAGTTGTATTTTATTGATATATAGATATTATCTTATCAGTATTATTGTTATTGTTTCAGAAACACTGACCGACAATGTCCTAATTTCAACACCAGTCCTAATTTCAGTTAAAATAACAAATCTGCATTCTTACGTTCATTCACACTGTTACCAAGTTTGAGTTGAGTGAGAAGTCCCCCAGTAATCGTGTCCCACTGTTATTTCTGCATACATGTGAGTTAGGGTTAGTATTAATGTCCTCAGACAGTTACCTGTCGGCTTGATCTCAGATAACACAGCGGCGCTGGTCGATGGTTGAGCGCAATCCACCGTTGGCTCAAGCGCATCGGTGGCTGGAGTCGGCTCTTCTTCGGATGTTTGTGGAGACTCCTGTGATAACGCATCAGCGCTGGTCGATGGTTGAGCGCAATCCACCACTGGCTCAAGTGCATCTGTGGCTGCAGTCGGCTCTTCTTCAGTGATTTGTGGAGACTCCTGTGATAACGCATCAGCGCTGGTCGATGGTTGAGCACTGCTGCTATCCATTCCTTCAAACTGCATGTAGCCTAAGGAAAAATTAAAGCTAACATCAGAAACATCAGGCTGAAACAGACATGAATAAGAGTGGTATTAACTAGAAACTCACAAACAATAAGTATAGGATATTGTGATTGTCAGAACATTTGGTAGCCAAACTAAACACTATTTTATTGAGTTTGGTGACAGCATGGTGCAAGTCAAGTCAAGTCACCTTTATTTATATAGCGCTTTTTACAATACAGATTGTATCAAAGCAGCTTCACATTGATAACATGAAAATATTACAACAAAGTTTGTTTCTTTGCAATAGTTGGTATATGCTTGATACAAATTTCACAATTTCAATTAAATTCTTGTGGTTTTATTCCGATCTTGATTCAGATTGGATCCGTATTAGGTACAGTAGATACATGTTAATTTCTCTCAAGAAAGAAAATCACACCTAGAAAATCACGTCTTTCAAAAGTAAGAGTCAACTC
Source organism: Rutilus rutilus (assembly GCF_951802725.1). Lineage (NCBI taxonomy): Eukaryota > Metazoa > Chordata > Actinopteri > Cypriniformes > Leuciscidae > Rutilus > Rutilus rutilus. The sequence goes on along the minus strand of NC_140217.1, from coordinate 41,828,174 downwards.
TGATTCAGTTAAATGAATAGTTTTTAAAAACGAATCCTAAGCGCTTTCGTTGTGACGTCAAGACGAAACATTAGCATATTACCCGTCCACTTATTGCGCGCGCAGGGTTGAAGTGGACACTGGACAGCATCATGTAGAGAAGACGGCGCTGTGCTCTACAATGTGAAGGTTAAGCCAGTTTCTTTTCACCGCCCAAGGACGAGCATGTGAAGAATCAGAGGTTAAAGTTCATCTTTACCACGGTATCACAGCAGTATAATCCTAAACTTTTGCTGTGTTCCCTTTATTTCACTGACGACTGCTTCTCAAATCTCGGAGTTCAATGCAGGATTCGCAAAACGCTTGTGCTTGAAAGTAGGGCTGTCATCTTTAGTCGTTTAGTCGACTAATCGGTCGATGCCGTCTTGGTCGACTGACATTCTCATTGGTCGACCAGTCGCATGAATTTTTATTTTTATTCACCAATAAAGAAATTTTCATTGATTTACTCCTTGATATTTATTCCTTTAGAAGCAGTTATATATTACTGTATTCTAAATATAATTAGCCTATGTTTTATCCCCAACTTTAAATGCTTTAATTTAGGCCATTTTGTAACAGCGCCACAGTTTAGCGCACCACGTAGAACACTCGGGAACCGCACCTGTGGCTGCACTGCTGCTTCGCGCTCAGTAAGGAACATAGATAGGTAGTAATCTCTATGTGTCTGTCTGTCCATTTGCATTTTGATTATTTCGAGAACCGTTCATCCAATCGACTTCACAAGGGAGTGCAGTGTCGCATTTGGTGCAATATAGACAGACACGCGAGACGCGACACGTTCAGAATTAATAGTAGACTACAGAACAGCGCGAGCGGGAAGCGGCGCACCTCACGCGAGCAGGGCGGCTATATTCTCCGAGAACGGACACTGCCCTAGTGATATAAAACGCACACAGTCTGTTAATTAAGCAATACTTTTAAGGTAGTCTAATATTTTTCTGACCAACAAATTACTGACACAGTAAAGGATAGATTTAAATAAAGAAAAACTAAATTTAAATAAAGAAAAACTAAATTTAAATAAAGAAAAAAACTAAATTTAAATACAGAAAAAATGAAATTTAAATAAAGAAAAACGAAATTTAAATAGGCCTAAAGAAAAACGAAATTTAAATAAAGAAAAAACGAAATTTAAATAAAGAAAAACGAAATTAAGTTAGCCTAAATTAAAAACTAGATTAATTTAGATTGATAATAACGGGTAAAAAGTCTAATACATTTTGTTTCTATTATTCTATTTTCCACAATGTCAAAGCAACAGCAGCAATACAAGCTCAGGCATGCACTTCGGTTCACACAAACTCCGCTGTTCTGCGCTCTAGCCAGAGAACACTCCCGTTGCTGGAACAGTCAGCCGTCGGTTCTGTTTCTAGCATGCACGCGTTTTCCGCGTGGCTCGAGCCGCGCCTGAGATGCGTGTCTCACGCAGGCAGTGTGCAAACTCCAACCTATTAACATGGGAGCCGAAATAAAAACAGACACCCAACGCAGCTGAGACAGACTCTCACGCCAGCAGCCAGTGTGTCGCCGGCCTTATTCAAGCGCGAATGAGAACCTTTCGCGGGGGATCCCAGGTGTCAATAAAAACAAAACAAACAAAAGAAAAATAACGTTTTTTCGTTGTTGTTTTATGCTCTATGACAATTGTTTAATAAATGTTCAATCAAAATGCAAAACATCGCGTCTTTTTTTTTTTTTTTTTGTCGACTAATCGTTGTGCAGGACAGGACTTTGGTCGACTAAGCATTTCTTTGGTTGACTACAGCCCTACTTGAAAGACCCCCAAGGTCATTTTTTTGGTCCTTATGGGGGTCCCTTGATGCTTCTGGGAGGTCCGGTATGCTAAACACAAGCATACTTTTAACATATTTCTAACAAGTGCACTAGAAGTACATTGGTAATGTACTTCTCAGTGTTTTTAGACCTTGTGAATATCACAAGATACAGTAATTTGCAAAGCCACAGACTTCGCGCGGTTGGCCATGAACGTAAGTATGAGTTCAGCTGTGATATGCATGCCTGTTACCTTACAGATAACTTGTTAAGGTTATAGATAATAACGTGAACGGTGATGTTACGTATCATAATTGGAAACTTATGACAAACATGTTTTGCTTTATATATGAATTTTCCTATTTTAAATTGTGTTTGATGTTTATGATTCTTATAGATTTGATCATCTTTGACTGCCACTTTGACTGCCACATGAACAAGTTAAGCTAATATATTAAATTAATTTTTTTGTATTAAAAATTAATTTTCTCTTTTATCTTGTAGGTATCATTGACTGGAAGTCAGTCAATCCGGATGTGAGGGAGGAATATAGGGTGGAGTCAGGGCAGGCCCGCGGCATAGGCGGAATAGGCAAATGCTAGGGGCGCCACTCATCCATAGGGGCGCCAGAATGAGTGAACCAGTGAATTTTTTTTTTTTTTTACATTTAAAAAAAAATAATAATAATTTAAAACCATTAATTCGAAATACTACCAAATAAAGAAGTTTCTTCTGCTCATCAAGCCTGCATTTATTTGATCAAAAATACAGAAAAAAATAATAATATTGCGATATATTATTACAATTTCAAATAGTTGGTTTTCAATTTATTATACTTTAAATTATCATTTATTTCTATGGTGCAAAGCTGAATTTTCAGCATCATTACTCCAGTCTTCAGTGTCACATGTGACATCCAGTCTATCACATGATCCTTTAGAAATCATTCTAATATTCTGATTTATTATGAGTGTTGGAAACAGTTCTGCTGCCTAATATATTTGATGAATAAAAGGTTAAAAAGAACTGCATTTATTCAAAATAAAAAAAATATTTTCTAATAATATAAATCTTCTTTACTATCACTTTTCATCAATTTAACACATCCTTGCTGAATAAAAGTATTGATTTATTTCAAAAAAAGAAAGACAAAAAATGACTGACCCCAAATGACTGACCAGTAGTGTATATTGTTGTTACAAAAGATTTCTATTTTTAAAACATTTGCTTCTTTTATTTTTATTTTTTATTTTTTTTTATTCATCAAAGTATGCTAAAAAAGTATCACAGGTTATGAAAAATATTAAGCAGCAGAACTGTTTCCAACTTTGATAATGAATCATCATATTAGAATGATTTCTAAAGGATCATGTGATAGACTGGAGTAATGATCCTGAAAATTCAGCTTTGCATCACAGGAATAAATGATCATTTAAAGCAGTGGTTCTCAACTCCAGTCCTCGGGACCCGCTGCTCTGCACATTTTGTATGTCTCTCTTATCTGACACACTCAAATCAGTTCATGGAGTCTCTCCTAATGAGCTGATGATCTGATTCAGGTGTGTTAAATAAGGGAGACATACAAAATGTGCAGAGCAGTGGGTCCCGAGGACTGGAGTTGAGAACCACTGATTTAAAGTATAATAAACTGAAAACCAATTACTTTAAATTGTAATAATATATCACAATATATATAAAAAAAAAAATCTGTATTTTTGATCAAATAAATGCAGGCTTGATGAGCAGAAGAAACTTCTTTCAAAAACATTAAAAATAGTAATGTTTCCAAACTTTTGGCCTGTACTGTATATGGCATTTTTAAAATTTATTTGCCAAAATTAGTAATGATATTTATTTACAGGTTTATTCAAAATAGCAAAGTTCACAACTTCACATTAAATCTGTATTGTAAAACGTGCTATAAAAAATAATGGGGACTTGAATGTTAGATGTAATGCTCTTGGTATTTGTGTTTAGGCTGTAATGTGTTTGTGTGTGTGTGTGTGTGTGTGTGTGTGTGTGTGTGTGTGTGTGTGTGTGTGTGTGTGTGTGTGTGTGTGTATGTGTATATATATATATATATATATATATATATATGTATGTATACTGTATATAGGCTAAATAATCATGAAAACAATGACAGGGTGAAATGGGCTGTGATGCATGGGGCACCAGGTAAAATCTTGCCTAGGGCAGCAAATTGGTCAGGGCCGGCCCTGGGTGGAGCTTAAGCTCACCAGATGTGATGCCTGTGGATTCCTCTACAAAAACACCACTGGATATTGTGGCAGTGGAAAGAAGGGGGTCTTCACTGCGTTCCATTCAGAGAGAGAGTTTTATGGCTTCTGTTCTATGGACTGCTACTATAGTATGAATCAGTGAAGGAATGAGTTTTGACTTAGAACACAAGCCTTTGATGACAAATTCAATTGACGTTTAAAAACATTAATTGTACAAATGACAACTGAATAAATGTTTTTTGGATAAAATGGTGTTTGTTTTGCTTAATTGATTAATGTCACTTAAAGGAGTCATAACCTAGTATTACATTGGATACCTACTGCTGTATTATAGTCTTTCAGGCCCTTCTAAAAAAGAAAAGTGGAAAAAAAATAAACACAGACCTACTTTTACCCTTATTTCTGAAGGCATTATTGTCTCGCGAGATCAATGCGATGTTTTGGCTGTCGTGGACGCTCTATATTCTGCACGCCAGTTGAAAGGGTTGTTGGGACAGCGTCATTAAAAATGAATTTCATCCACTGGTCCCTGATAGTTTCGTCCGATTCTGGGAGATAAAACACATTTACATGTTTTCTATGGCAATCAACCACAGAGCAAGTCCGGTGTGCACTCGGTTTCTCCATCTTTCTCGACTGAACTGAATATGAGGGGGAGAGGGGAAGGGGGGCTTCCTGCTGCGGTGTCCATATATGGTATATCCTACTACCTCATGACGTCAAGAGGGAGCTGAAATCAAAATCTCGTATTTGAGTGGGCGTGCACGCGCGCTGGTTTATTTACCCTGAGGTAAACAAACGCTTCACTTTTAAATATCGGCTTCCCGGCCAGTGTATAATCGTTAGTCCATCATAACATACATTGATTCTCGTGGAAAAGTGAAAATTGCAGGTTATGACTCCTTTAAAAGAAGTTTATTAAACCGCTTTTAATTAATTTTATAATTATATGGTGAGTGTTTTATCAATATATACATGTATGCCTTTATACAGCAAAAACATTTGCTGTACAATTATTATAGTTTGTATGTACTTTAAATGAAAGTACAAAACTAGTATGACTTTAATAGTGTCAGGGGACATTTTTATCTTTAAAATAATAATTTAATTTGTTTTTTAATGATTTTTTAATTTTATTATTTAGTTCAAGTACAGACATTTCAAGCATAATGCAATAAAAAAACAAGATGAATACAAGGCATTGTAAATACAGCTCAAACAGAGAATAAAAATAACAACTGAAGTATAAAATGAACATAATACAAATAAATACAAAAATAAAAGTTTATAATACCAAGGCAGTTATAGATATTTTCAAAAACTTTTTGTTTTGTGATCTCATGTTTGAAAGGGTTTCAAAGTATACTGTGAGATCAGTGTTATAAAAGGAAATATAGGAGGGTTTCTTTTGAGTCAGCTTTTTTGCGTTATCCATCTTTTTCGACGACAACTCACTACTCGTTCCTGCTCGCTCAGCACTCGTGATCACGGCCTCAGGCTTGTTTTCCGACGTGCAGTTCTTTGTTTTGTCCAGTTGTCAGACTCGCGGTGTAAAAGACTTTGAAAACAATTCTGCCCTACTCTGACTCGGATTAGCTGTCAGATTTCGGCATTAGGAATGATGATTGGTTTTTTAAAGCTGCAAAGTTTACGGTAACTATACGACCCCCACCCCCCCATAAATATTTTCTCATCGGATCTGCACAAATCACGTAGAGTGACTCATTTTGGTTTTAAAACGGCGAATTTCACCGAAAGGTGAGGAGTTTTCATGCCTGTATATACCAGTAATAATACTTTAAAATCAATCCTAAATCTAACTGGGAGCCAGTCTTAAGACCTAAGGACTGGTGTGATGTGTTCATATGTTCTGGTTCTGCTCAGCGTTCTGTATGAGCTGCAACTGTCTTTTGGTCTTTTTGGGAAGGCCAGTGAGGATTCCATTACAATAATCCACCCTGCTGGTAATGAAAGCATGCACACGTGACGAGTCTTGACTGGAAACAAGGCATCTAATTCTTGCAATATTTTTCAGATGATAGTATGCTGATTTAGTTATTGCCTTGACATGACTACTGAAACTAAGGTCTGACTCTAGAGACACAGAGATTCCTGACTTGATTTAATAGAAAACGTAGTGTTGTTTTTAATTTTACCCAGCTTCTTCAGGTTTGCATGGTGTGTGACATTTGGAATGTCATTATATTGTTATATTGTTAAATATAGTGTGTGTTGATTGGTGTTTATATCTGTTCAAGCTTGACAACCTTATTGCCTTTTTGATTACTTTCCAGATTACATTGTTAAAAGGGATGCTTATAAGAGAGTATACATCTGAAACTGCTGAGTCTGAAGGGTTTAGATTATATCACCCACCAAGTACATTGTACTCAGCGTGCTGTAATTCTTAAAAAGAAAACAAATCATTTGTCATAACTTGCCTGCCTTATATGTGTATATACAATCTCTCTTTTTTCACATTAATATTTGCTGTTTTTCAGCCCCACTGCTATAGAAGAAAAAACTGAAGTCTGAGTGCGAGTCAAGAAGAGAGTAGTAAGTCTGGTTTAATTTCATATCACCTCTGGTATAGAGATTTTTGAGGCCTATTGAAAGGTGATTGACAGTTAGGAAAATGTTAGCAACATGTCCATTTCAGGTGTCTAATGTGTGCTGCCTTTGGGTCATTCATGTTAAAATCAATTGTTTTTTTGGTAAAGCTGCAAGTCCTAGTTGTCCTGGTATACAATATTTTGCACAATTTCTAATTTCCTTAAATCTTTGCAACAGAGGTGAAGAGAGAGCATGTTAGCATGAGCACAATAGACATGTTCATGGGAAATACCCTGGGTTTAAATAAACCACAATTATCAATACACAACATACCCTCTAATACTCACAAGGTTGCTTTATTGCTGTAAATAAGTATATCTGTGAGTTTTTGATTGAACTCTGCTCACTGTAAGTTCTGTTGGGCTTCTTCTAATCTCATGTTGAGTGTAACTCATAGAGGTCTGTATAGTGACGACAGACAAGAGGATAAAAGACGCTCATGTCCAGCTTGATGAGGATATAGGCAAAGCTTTGAGAGGTAAACTGAAGTCAACGGAATTCTAATGCATTTCTATGCAAATTATTATACATATATTCAAACATGGATACAAAAATGTTAATCATTGGTTAATTTTATATCAATTCTTCCCTTTCACAGATCCTGTGATAAAGCAGTCTTCAAACACTACAGTGTCTGAGCTAGGGGTGTAACGATACATCGATATGGATGGATGCATCGATATAACGTCTAACGATACGATGCATCGATTCCACAATTAAAATATCGATATACACCTTTATTTTGACACTCTCCACATTCTCACGTAACATCCTGCCGCCAAAGCGCACATTTTCGTTTACTCACCAACCATACTGTCTGCCGGTGTGTCTTTATAACGTTAATCTCCTCATCTGAAATAGACGCCTGACAAGACTGACTGAACCCTAAACAAGTTTTTTCACAAAAGCCGGTATTGTCCGTTGTCAAGGCATCGCGAGTTCATGTTTTACAGCAGAAACAGACAAGCAGTCGCACCCTTGTTGGTGAACACAACACGATAAGTCCGTTTTAGCGACTCAGCGCACAGTATTCAGGTCAGATGTCACTTTGAAAAGACACGCTGGCTAAGAGGAGTTTCGTCAAAGCTGACTAAAAGTGATCGAGGATGGATAATTTCAATGAACTTGATGAACCCGTGATATCTTCTTCGGGGCGTAAAAGGAAAATAAAAGCTGAAACATTTTCACGGAACCTTACTAAAGCAGCTCGTTTAGTGGTGAGGGAAAAGCTCACTGTATAGCGTGTACGTACGTTAATCACAACAACAAAGTTTGTCAGGCGTCTATGTCATCTGAGGAGATTAACGTTACAAAGATTAACCAAGTGTTGTATTATTTATCATAGCAATAACTTGGTTTTGTTTGACTCAGAAAGATGAAATGTGAATGTATCTGCTCTGCTGCTGCTGCAAAAAAAAACGTTTACATTAAAGCATACTTTCAATTAACTTTAATTTTGTAATTTACCTGTATTTAAGTTATTATTATTATTAATCAAAACAACCCAGCTGCAGTTTGATTGATATTACTTGGAATGCACAATAATAATAAAAAACTTGCAAATGACCTCTTCTGTTGTAAATGTCCCAATTGGAAGAGGGTGTGCAATTTTCAAAGAGTTTAATTAAACGTTCATGCTATATATTTTGGTTGCATTTGTGAGTAAATAAAAACGTAACTGGTTGTGTGAACATAATATCTAAATATCGATTAATCGATCGATAATGAATCAAATCGAATCGTAATCGAATTGCAGAATTTTTTGAGGTATCGGCAAATATCGTATCGCTGGCTGAGAGAATCGATATTGTATCGTATCGTAATGAACTGTCCGATTTACACCCCTAGTCTGAGCCACAAGCCCTCAGTTGTGGAAAATGAGTCGAACTCAGAGAAGTGATCGTCCACTTGAAGATGGAGATGTGACACTCTAACTCCTCTGTTTCTTTGGTTCAGCCGTTTGTAGGCCTGAGTTTGTACATAATGCATTATTCACTTCTGCACATTGTTTTTCCGTAACTTTGTTTTGTTTTTCAGAAAATTGCATTGTGATGCTTATTTATTTAGTGATGTAATATTCATAGTGTACTTTTCAGTAATACAGGTATAACTGAAATGTTCTGCAAAAAGTATAAATATAGCTCTGCCATAGCATTTCACTGATCTTTGTTATTATGTATTTTGTTCAAGAGATTTTATCTGCTGCTGTACTTTTTTAATGTACTCTAGGTATTTATTTTGCAATGTACACAACAAGATACTATATTAAAGTTTTCTTGATTTCAAAGTCTGTGTGTCTTAACATTTAGATTTATTTTTGAACTTTTATTATAACATTTTGAAAGGGCACCTATTATGACTCTTTTCACAAGATGTAAAATAAGTCTCTGATGTCCCCAGAGTATGTATGTGAAGTTTTAGCTCAAAAAACCCAACAGATCATTTTTTACAGCATGTTTAAAGCTGCCATCGGCAACATTTTTTTAATCATATTCAGTGAAATCGACACTATAATCCGACAGAACAACATAAATAAGGTGGTTTTAGAAAAAACCCTGAGCTTCTAACTCCACCTGGAGCATGTTATTTGTTTTGCAAAAATCCACCGCTCCCGGATCATCGGGTCCAATCAGCGCAGGGGGGTGTGAGATCTGGCTGTCAATCACAGGTCGTGCACACGCCACAGATCCCCCCTCCCTCGCCAAGTTACACAATATCACATGCACACGACACGGCTGAAGTTCGCCTGAAGATTGCATGAAGCGTGATGGCGGAGAGAAAATCTACTAACAAGCTCCCAATTCCTCGGTTATTGCTATCTATGGATAGATTAGCCAGGGCAGCCTACCTCCGAGTCCATGGTGTTGGTCGATGCTGAAGAGACGGAAAAGAGACGGTTCACAGAAAATCAGGTACACACGCACTGACGAGCACGACCTCGATGGGAGGGTGCTCGCTGGTAGTGGGGGAGGGGCATGAGAGTTGTAAACATTCAAAATTTTGGCTAAGTCGACCCAATCTGCCAGACTTGCCGACTGCAGCTTTAAATTGTCATTTTTTGGGGCTCAGAAAAAAGCGCTGTTTTAGTGTGTATCCCTTTAAATGCAAATTAACTGCTGCTGCCGGCCCAGGGGGCGGAGCCTCACGAGCTCGCGCTCAGAAGAACCAGAAGGACAATCTCAACAGAAACTCTCAGTTGCGGTGTTCATTTCGACTCGGAGTCGGACAATAATGCCCACAGAGCCAGAGAATATATGCTGTATAGAGATAGAACAGGTATAGTGTAGTTTAATTATGGTTATAATTTATTTGTCATCTGCTTTTATCCACTATTAATACAAGCCTGTATAATACAAGCTCAGTATATTTTGGTCATCATTCCGACGGGGTTTGCTACAGACCAAGCCTAAACGTCAGTTATATATTTGCTTTGTTCTAATCGCAATAGTGTCTGTACACGCAAAAAGACGCAAAAAGACTGTATATATGAATCGCGTTTCTGCGTGTGAATGAATGAACGCACAGATGCGCGCTGTTGTGTAGCTACTACAGCTGGCAAAAATACTGTTTCAAAATGAATCGCGTTTTTGTGTGTGAATGAATGAACAGCTTTTACCGAACTCTATTGCTATACTGAGATGAGTAAAAATCGACTAGAAGAATCGGAGAGATTATAAAGTTTTACTGTAAAATACTGCCACATCAAATTCAGATTATAATGTTGCCAATATCTGTTCATATATGATAAGGATAGATGTAAACAAACTCTTAAAAGGTCAGTATAAGCCTTCTCTTTAAATAATTTTTATTGTGTTTTATTAGTGACACATTTGAGTAGAGAATATATTCCAAAACTTTCAGAACAATTAACTGCACAATTACTAGAAATGTTTACCTTGGATATTATACAATTTGCAAGCACAATTTGTGAAAAAAAACAACAACTGTGTTTCCAACTGTGAACCAATTATATATATATATATATATATTTATATTAGTGCTGGGAAAAAATTTACCGCGATTATTCGCATCCAAAATAAAAGTTTGTGTTTGCATAATATATGTGTGTGTATTGTGTATAATTATTTTGTATATATAAATACACACATATGCATGTATATATTTAAGATTTTTATTTATTTATATATAAATTATTTATAAATGTATATACAGTATATACATGCAAATATTTCTTAAATAAATACATGCATATGTGTATTTATAATATATACAAAATTATTATACACAGTACACACACATATATTATGCAAACACAAACTTTTATTTTGTCCATACGGTAATTCTCTACTGTGCGACAGAGAGTAGCGTGGTTATGACGCAATCGTTAGCCTAATTTTACAAAGATTGCTTCTACGGGGCCATAACGGAAGCTACAAGGTAATGAAGCCTTTTACACATTTTCGTGTTTCTTTAGAAATAAATAATGGACAAATGGAGTCTTTAAACGCCTCAGATGTGAAGTTATTCGCTGTCAAAGTGACTCCAAAATGAATGGGAGTCAATGGGATGCTAACAGCAGGTGGGGGTCCGCTAGCCAATGGCGGCGCCTGGGGGTACCTTCAAAATAATAGAAAACCCTGCCCCCCTGCGCGATACACCGCAGCCACAATAATACTGTATGACAGATGTGTCGCTTTTATTTCGCTTTTCCTTTTTTATTCAAAATATTCACAAACTTGCTTACCATGTCATCAACTAGCCTATCTGATATTCCGATTCTCAAATACGTGTAAGTGAGTGTGTTAGGTCGTTTAAAAACCTTTATAAATAATCTTGATCTATAACATCATGAGATGGGCGTCGCAATGTTGTCCTGTCAGTCGGATTTACAGCACGTGAATTCATCAGTTTCTCCCGAAATAAATGCAAGAAAGTGGCCGGAGAACTGAGGAGAATAGAGTAAACTTTATAGTTAACGTGACTTCCACTATGTTTGTCTGATATGAATAACATGTCGCCAAATTATATTTGAATAGATTGTTATTGCTGCTTCCACAGACATCAGTGTGTATTTTACAAACTCCAAATGTATTGTTTTACTCGTGCTTATGTGTATTTAAATATCTGAAACCTAAAATAAAACATTATGAGGTTGAAAACACTGCTTAGTTGTGTGATATATGACAGCGCTGCACGCGTCCGACTCTGGCTCAGCGCCAGCCAACGTGCGAAAGCACAGTTTGAATCTGGCAGTGATGCGAGCGAGTGGCACATAACGTTAAGTAACATGGCATTTTATTTTGTTTGAAATTTTACTTGTCCAGTGGGACAACTAATTTTATCTTCCACTTGTCCTACAAAAAAATCCACTTGTCCCGGACAAGCGGACAAGCCTTAATGTCGAGCCCTGCAATAGGTATTCAGCACTTCGTACTTGAACCCCTAATAATAATAATAATCATCCCAAGGCATTTTACATTCTATAATTGGTTAATAAGATGGAAGCTGGAGCCAGAAGTTTGGGTTAAAAGATTTAGGTCATGTTCTAACTGAAACACAAACGTGTGGGTGATCCAGAAAACCTGACATTGAACTTCTGGGTTAGCAAAAGGCACGTTAGCCCACATGTAAGAGTGCCAGCATTCCTGCATCCTAACCGTCTTAACTCACAGTCCTGACCTACATTTCGGCAGGGTGTCTGTCAAACGGAGGAAAGAGGAGAGAGAGTCTTCTCTTGCTCTGGTGTAAGCAAACTCAGCCCTGTGTTTATGTTGAACGTCAGTCCTGAATACGCTACTATTTAAGCATTTATCCTTGCTGTTGTGCAGGAACCCCACTTTAGATGTTAAAGGCAGCCTGCCCTTTTCTCAAGTCAAAAGCACTCAAAAATGTGTAGGGCTGTCAATATAACATAGTTAGAACAATCAAATATATAAAAACTGCTTTTCAAAATTGTAAAAGTTTTAAAAATGTGTCTTAACCAGTTTGTACATTCCATAACATAGGAAGTACCACCTTTTTGCCAGACTGCAGTCAACATTCATCATCAAAATCACCCAGTTACTGTGGGCAGGCAGTGCAAAATGAGTGAAGAACTGTTCACATAGGACACGTTCATGCACTCGGACAGCTAGAAACACTCCATCTCTGTCTTAAAACCATGCCAGTATTATTTATCCTAACAGCCAAAGACGTCATGGGAAAATATTGCAGACAAAACACAAAAAATGTAAACAGCTTATGTCTTTTGCAAACTGCCTCTATGTTTACGTCAAACAAATTGGTAAATTTGATTTCAAGAATGGATTGCTGTGGACTGTAGGTCAGCTTATTGTTCAATGATATGGAAACAAAACAAAGTATATTTTAACTTAATACAACAGCAGGAAAACAGCAGATTTCAAGCCCTGACGAAAGCCTTGTTGGCTGAAACGCGTAGGCATGTTTTTATTTTTATGAGACTAACCATGGATTAATAAAGGCTTTTTAATCTTCATCCTCCTGAGTGCCTCAGGTCTTTATCTCAAGATATATTTTAACTTATTAAAGATTCGATTGAGAGCTCTAAAAAAATTAAATATCCACCTTGATATAGGTCTTCCCAGCCGGCAGTTGTTAATTAAAGGTAATTCTTTCCTTTTTTAAATGAATAATGCTAAATGCGTCATGTGTAGATTGCGATAAGGTGAGAACTTAAGATTGATCTACTTGCAGCAGTATCAGATTTATTCAACAAAACAAAACACTCTTCTTTAGAAAAAAGGAACAGAACAGGTGGTAGAAGCACGATGAGGACTGACCGAGGAAAGCGTTAAATACACTGAACAAACTGATTAATGAAACAAGAAACACATGACCAAACTAATCAAAAAATGAGAAATGAAGGTAACTGATGAACACAGGAGAGTGACTGAAATAAAGACACTGAAATAAAACACAAAACCCACCCCAAACAGAACAGAACTCAGACTACCCGTTAAAAATGGGTTTAAAAAAGTTAGTTAAGAAAAGACACATAATTCAACACTGATAAATTAACAAGATCGTTGAAACAACGACAACAAAGATTTTTCTTGCAAAATCAAAACAAAATTCAGCAGTGATTCAACCTTTATCAATGATGTCGATTCAACCATGAATAAGCATTTAAATCATGCCAACTGGGTTGTGAATGTTCGGCGTCCTCTACAATTCACTAAAAAATATAGTTGCTAAATGGTTAAGCAATAACCATGACAAACACATGGTGAAGTGGTACAGTCAGCACAATCATTTTATGTCTGTCGACTTCAAAGATGTCCATGCTGGGAAATGTTGTTTAGATGACTGTCATCCAACATTACAGAACACCACAGCAAAAGGAAATAGTAATGAAAATGAGAAACAGAACAAAAAAGAAAGCCAAACCCCAGAATCTAAGGAACCAACTGTTTTCAAACACACAAACAACTGCCTCTTTAGATTCATCTTTCAGTAGGAGTCCCTTGTTTAGCTGAATTACATGGAACGTTTTGCCTTAAATGGTTAAAAGTTGAACAAAAGGACGCAAAACCCAACATCTTTAGCAAAATCGAGGTGAATCCATCATATTCCCATTTCAACTAAATTAAAATGGGCATCATTTGGCAATCATTCCACTCTATATCTTTGTTAAAAACCTATTGAGCTGCCTAGCTGAATTTGTAGGCGTCAGCATGCAACCATTGTGAAACAAAGTTCCAAAAGATAAGCAGAAACATTGCACTTCTAAGATATCTCATTCTAAAATAGCTTAGCATGTGTCCTTCATGAATTAGGCTATCTGTGAATGCAATTCATAGAAGCCACCTACGTCACTACAAATAGAACGCCGCCATATTTACGACCGACTCGCCCGGTATGGCCGCCCAAACTGCCCATTTGAAGGAGAGAGAGAGACAGAGATGCAGAGAGAAAGTTTCAGTTTTAGGCTCCGATCCTTATTTGTTACCCCCAGTTTTCCTCTGTCCATTATTATCTGCCCCAGACTTGCCCCGATTGGTAAAGAGTACCGATGCATATCAATATGCTGTGAGAAATACTTAGGTCATAGAGCTTCATGGCACGCGTTCATGAGAGTCGGGGCGATGTCATGAATGAATCTATGAATCTGCAGCTGTTCGGCTGGCATGAATGAATCTATCTAATCCGAACAGCAGCACTGGCAGAGTCCAGAGAGACACCAGCATCATCACAGCCAGAGAAATCAGCCAAAGATCATACAAGACTGCCACATCTGTCCGAAAGAACAGATGTTCAATTATAGAGAAGGTTTAATACACACAAATATCGAAATGAATGAATCTTTTGAGTCAAATCTTTTTGAATGATTCACTCACGATTCAGCTGCGATTAAAAGCTATCAAGAGGTAAAGCTCATCAGTGATTATAATATAACGACTTAAATTGCAGTTTGTTCGTCACATAAACCTATCATATGAATAAATAACGATGTTAATATAACGGACGAGTCGTATTAGATCACTTTTATGATACTTTTGTGATGTTTTTGTCTTTTATTATTATTATTTTTTGCGTGACAGCCCCCAGTAGGCTAACTAACGTTACTCATTCACTTCACTCATCGACAAGAAGAGTCTCCATTACATATTCAAAAATGTCCCTGTCTTCCACGGAAAGTAACCTTAAGGATTTGCACATGAAGGTGAGTAAATGACGGCATAATTATAATTTTTGGGAGAAATGTAAGCTTAGCGTTAAGTTCTGCCAGGAAGACTCAATCAGCGCGTCATGAATTAACTCACTTCTAACCAATCACGTGTTAACACTCTCAGTATAAAAGAATGGTACTTACATCCGTCTGAGTTCGCAGATACTGACGGCGCCAATTACCTCCATCCTCCCCAACCACCTCCAAGATGGTCCTTTCCCTCCATCCTCCCCACCACCACCAGGATGGTCCCTTCCTTTACCTCCAGGGGGTCGGCTGCGCCCCTGCCTTCATCTTCAGGCGGGATTTGCAGATTCCGTTACCCTCGCATTGCTTGCTAAGGACGGGGCCTACGCCAAAGACTATGCTTGCTGAGCTATAAATAAATTTACTCTTGTTATATCATTTTATCTCCCGAGTCTTTCTGGTAGAACTAGTTCTTTAATATGCATTTCAAGGCTGAGATTATGCATCGTCTGCAAAGCTAACGTTAACTTACACAAAATAACATCTAAAGCGCATGTGACGAAGACAATATCTTTATGAACTTCAGAAAACTATTTATTAGATTTAGGTTGGTATTAACTAACAGACAGACAGTTATGTTCAAAACAACCCCAAATCTTACTAACTTACTTACCACGATAAAGTGCTTTAACATTTAAACAGATCCAACAAATAAAATGAAGAAAAAACATTATCTGTCGATATCTGTCTGTATAATTTTGGGCATTGAGAGTATAATGAAAATATAATTAACCACAAACCAACATGAGACTTCAAGTCTTTTAAATAAATGATTCTCTTTTCTTTTGGTATAGAATAAAATACCAGTTCGGGGTTCCTCTTGCAGCCAGTTAACTGCACAACATATTGCAGATGGGCATTACTCAGGGGGGCAGTGTTTCGGAAAACACTGAAGCTTCTCCCGGGCGCCGCCATTGATAAGCGGAACATCACCTGCTGTTAGCATCCCATTGACTCCCATTCA
This sequence comes from Rutilus rutilus, assembly GCF_951802725.1. Taxonomy (NCBI): domain Eukaryota; kingdom Metazoa; phylum Chordata; class Actinopteri; order Cypriniformes; family Leuciscidae; genus Rutilus; species Rutilus rutilus. Next base: position 41,811,865 of record NC_140217.1, on the reverse strand, counting down.
TTTTGGCGTCACTTTGACAGCGAATAACTTTACATCTGAGGCGTTTAAAGACTCCATTTGTCCATTATTTATTTCTAAAGAAACACGAAAATGTATAAAAGGCTCCATTACCTTGTGTCTTACGTTATGGCCCCGTAGAAGCCGTTTTTGTAAAAATAGGCTAACGATTGCGTCATAACCACGCGACTCTCTGTCGCACAGTAGAGAGATTACCATATGGACAGGAGGAGAAGCTCGCGGGAAATCGGGGGGACTTGGAGGCAAAATGACAAAATAATTTCAATAAACAAAAAAACTTATCCAGTGATTCAATGTTTTCTGTGTTGACACAAATCTTGTGCGAACATGTCCTAAACTGCCGGGATAATCACACAACGAGTACACTTCCGCTAATGACACGTCCGATTCGCCAACTAATGACTCTACTGAACCGATTCACCATTTAATGAATGGTTAAAACAACTGATCTGTCCAGCACTGAACTCACAAGACGTATGAATCGCTGCATAACACATCGCTAACACTTTACAAGAAGGTTCCATTTATTAAACTCTAGTTAACTACATTAGTTAACATTTAACTGCACTTCTACAGCATTTATTAATCTGTATTAATGTTAATTTCACCAATTACTAGAAGCCTACATTATTCAAATCAATAGTTGTATTTGTTAACATTAGCCTAATGCACTGTGAAGTAACATGAACAAACAATGACATTTTTAGATGAGATGTTTTTAATAGTTTAATAGTAAAGGTTTTTGCTTGGAAGAGAGCTAATTTATTTAACATAAACGTATGTGCTGTTAATCGGTGACGTCACTTACATGGAGCGCTAAAATTGGCTGAAACTAGCTCAATGGTAAACAAATATTGATAATAAAAAAAATCTGTGATTTCAGCAGCAACAAAATCCCCCTCTCCAACAGGAGGAGCTCCACGACTGAGGAAAGCTGAAGCACAGGTGAACCGAGGAAGCTCATTCAATCACTTCAAATCCATTTTCTCACAATAGTTTTCACCTATGCATCTGTTATTTTCTTATTTTTTATTTGATCAAATAGTCAAAACAGTTTTTATGTTGATATGAAAAATTGGGTACTTTTAGCAATCCAACAGATGAATTATGTATATGATGTATATTACGATGTTATGATGACAGGTGGCCCGGCGGGTCCTGAAGTAATCTTGAAATGTCTTAAATAATGTTCTCCTAATAAAAGGCCTTAAAGGAGTAGTTCACTTTAAAGTGAAAGTTAGGCCATGCAGAGTTATCCTGGCTCAAGACAAGGCGGAGGTGGAAAAATGGCCATCATTTACTGATCGTATTTTAATAGTAAGATAGTTAGATTTCTAATTTTGGAAGGCTGTCATATATTGTCTTCTGCACAGTATTTGCATTGGTGGACCGTGGTACCTCTAAATACATTTTTGTACATGTTAAAGATAAATTCATTAATCTAGAGCACTTTGAAAGTTCAAAATTAAGAGCTCCAACCCATGTTCAGCGTGCAAATTGAACAAAGGAAGTCTGTTTATTGACTTGAACCTGATCTTTAACGAGACTCATGCGCTAGAGATGTGCAGATCAGCTCTAACATCACCCGAATCCGCTGTCAAACATTAATCATCCACACGCCAACCGCTCAAACCTATGATATTCTCTGATTTAGATATCTGCACCTGATCATCACATTACAATTATTCTAACTCTCTGTGTTAAGCATGATGGTATGGTGCCATATCACACTGAAGTAGGCTGCTTTAAAATTAAAATGTATTTAAAATAAAAGTTCTTCTTTTGGCAAAAATACATTTCCTTAATAGCCTAAGCGGAGGCTTTACTCGCTTCAAACTTACATTGTCAATGTTTCATTACATCACTGTTGGAAAACACTCTTATCAGAATACATTTTCTACCTTTATAAAGGGCATTTTCCCCGTAATTTTATTAAATGTATGCTTCATCTTTCATTTCATACTCTTAAATCTGATCAATAAATTCAATTAGAATAATAGGACACTATATGGCTGTTACCAATCAAATTAAATCATTTACACTGACAAATTATAACTGTATTAAAAGAGATTATGAGATTGGTTGGAAAAAAAACCTAATATACAAATAAGAAATTTTAGAAAAATGATACTTTAAAACTAACCCACCAGTAGGTGGCGCTAGTTGTATGAAAACTAGCGCGTTCGTTACTTATAGGCTAGATTAAAAAGTACCATTGTATCAGTTTTGCGCGAGCTCTCTCACACAAACACGCACACAGAGAGAGACAGAGAAGATAATTGTAAAATGAAAATTGACGGGCTATAGTTTAAATTTTGTTCTTGCTTGTTTTTTTTCTGTCAAAATGTCAGAAAGCATTTTGTATTATCCATCCGTGTTTTTAAAATTCGTTAAATGACGGACGTTTTACTTTTAACACAGCCCTCGTTATATGTCGGATTCGTCTAACTTATACTTGATATTATTTTTAGAATAAGTGATTCGTTATGCTATTATTGGACTCCTGTCTATTCATTGTCAACTGTTTTCTATAAATATGTTTGTGTTGGCTAACATTTATGCGTGTCTTGTTTAAAATGTGCACTGTTCAAACGCAAAGACAGCACGTCACAAATAGAAGCCCTTTTCCCTGTGCTATTTAGTATCATATTTGTATATTGGAATAATAAATTAAGTAGCCTATCTTAATTGTACACAATGTTCCTGGTTTTTTTTGTTTTGTTGTTTTTTACTGTTTTCTAGGGGTTTCTTAATTTTAGACAAGTTGACCAGCACACATTATATGCAATGCAATATAATGCATGTGTGTCCTATGTGTGACATATTTTGCACACAGGTAAAGGTGCCCAATATCAGTCATTTCTAAAGTAAAAAAAAAAAAAAAGTGTTTAGGAAAATATCTCTTTATTTGATCAGTAAATTTGTTTTCTATACAGAGATATCGATATCGGTATCGGTCATAACAGCAATATTAATATCGGTTATTATTGGTATCGGCCACAATTTTCACATCGGTGCATCACTACTTAAGAGTTCAGGAGTCTGCCCATCTGTGCCAACCATAGCATGTTGAAATCCATTTTGCACTTTATTGTGTACTATATTTTCTATTGCACTAAATCTATCCCAACCAATGTTAAAGAAAACAAAAACAAGAAGGCATGTGGTTTAAAAGATGGCAAGTAAAAAAGCACATCTGTATGCAATACAGTTTCATTATTGTTCATTATTATCCAGAGCGGCTTACTATCAATAATTTGTGCGACCAAATCATGTTTTGCGCCAGTAAATGAAAAAGTTAGTAGCGCAAGTGCCACCAGTGGAAAAGGTTAGTGTAGTTCCCTGGAGCTATTTTCCAAAACACTTTTTTTTTTTTTTACTTTAGAAATGACTGATATTGGGCACCTTTACCTGTGTGCAAAATATGTCATCAGATTTTCAGAAGAAAAAAATAATATTTATATACAAATACATTTTTATAAAGGATACAAGTGTGTCCTGAATTCACACAATGAATAAGGATGAAAAAGCAATGAGTATAGACAATGGGACGACGACACACATGCATTATATTGCATTGCATATAATGTGTGCTGGTCAACTTGTCTAAAATTAAGAAACCCCTAGAAAACAGTAAAAAACAACAAAACAAAAAAAACCAGGAACATTGTGTACAATTAAGATAGGCTACTTAATTTATTATTCCAATATACAAATATGATACTAAATAGCACAGGGAAAAGGGCTTCTATTTGTGACGTGCTGTCTTTGCGTTTGAACAGTGCACATTTTAAACAGGACACGCATTAGCTGCATAAATGTTAGCCAACACAAACATATTTATAGAAAACAGTTGACAATGAATAGACAGGAGTCCAATAATAGCATAACGAATCACTTATTCTAAAAACAATATCAAATATAAGTTAGACGAATCCGACATATAACGAGGGCTGTGTTAAAAGTAAAACGTCCGTCATTTAACGAATTTTAAAAACACGGATGGATAATACAAAATGCTTTCTAACATTTTGACAGAAAAAAAAAACAAGCAAGAACAAAATTTAAACTATAGCCCGTCAATTTTCATTTTACAATTATCTTCTCTCTCTGTGTGTGCGCATCCGTGTTTGTGAGAGAGAGAGAGAGAGAGAGAGAGCGCAGCACTGATACAATGGTACGTTTTGATCTAAGTAACGGTCGCTGGGCTGAAGCCAACTTGATGTGTTGAATGCTCAGAGCACATTATAAAACGTATTCTTAAAATACACATTTCTGTTTTAATAAATGCTCATAGTAAATCATAGCATATTGCCTAAACCATGGGTACAAAAATAATCAGTGATACATTTGCGACCCATTAAAAATTAGGGTCGCAATGGCATTTCAAAAGGTCGCGACGCATATGCGACCATTTTGGTCACAGTGTAGTTCCCTGAGCTCTTTATTTGATTATCATAAAAATGTGTTTTCTATACAGAGATATCGACATTGGTAAATATCGGTATGGGCCATAACAGCAATATTAATATCGGTATGATTGGCTTACGGGTAACCAATGATTTTAAACTTCACACAAGCGCACCCCCCCACCCCCCACCCACGAGAAAGAAAACGCTTTTCAATTATGCCCTTCCAGACTCTGTCTACCAAGCAAAGCGAAGTAGCAGAGTTTGGTATTACCAGGCTAGTTATATGGCCTGATTAAAACATGTATATCAGTGTTAATTTTGGCAGCCATTTTTGATTTAGTCTTAGTCTTCATCTTCAGACGAAAATGCTTATTGGTCTTAGTCACATTTTAGTCATTTTGTCTTTCATAGTTTTAGTCTAGTTTTAGTTGGCGAAAAGTCATTGCATTTTTTGTCAACTTTTAGTCAAACTGCAGTTACCGACATTAATTTTGGTAGCTATTTATATGTAGTCTTTAGACAAAAAAATGTCATTATAATTTTTTCTCTCTAGGCCAATTCAATTAAGCTTATAAGAAATGTAAATGAAGGTAACAGGCTGTATTGACATTGCACTCTTTAGCAGCAGCACTTCTACATACCCCTTTTCCTTAGTTCAACGGTTCAGTGTTTTTTAGAGTGCTGTACCCCCTGGCAGGGGCGTAATTTGTGGGGGGGTTGGGGGGGAGATACCATGAGATCACCATGATCACATGAAAAATATGCAGAACAATTATTTTGAACTACAATTTTTTGAACAATGTTCAAACCAAATCTACGCCCTTGCCCCCTGGTACCCCCTCTCTTCCACTTAGACTGCAGTCACACCTTTTCCATTAAGGGACAATATTTGCCCCCTATTCTTCCAGTTCATTTTTTACCTTTATAAGTACAAAATAAATAATGCTTTAAATTAAACAATGTTCAGTAAATATGCAATGATGGTAAAAACGAAGTGATACTTTTATGGAGTCATTTGTTCATTCAGTAACGAAGCAAGTTGCTATATTTATGAACGGGTCATTGAATCTCACGATTCGTTCAAAGCCACAGATTCGTTCACGTATCACAGCTGTGTGCAGCAGTTCTGCTATGGCTTTCGTTGCAAAATAGAGCAAAATAAGCCTACTGACAATACTGTTTTAAATGTAGTACATCACTTAATGTTACCCTTCTGTTTGTTGAACTGTTGTATAAAATCAATGTCACATTTGAAATCGTGTGGATATTCGGGAAACATTGCATTCTTGCTCGTATAATATGACCAACATTAAAAACACTGCTGGATATCAGCCTGCATTTTGATCGCAGATTTAGTCGTACAAACAGCACGGCTCGTGACAGAACACAGACCGACAGAATGACACTTTAATTTAAGTAGAAAATCTCAAATGAAGATCGCTCGCGCTTCTTCAGCAGTGTAGAGAGCACGCGCGCATGGTTGCCAGATAGCCTACTAAAAGACCAGGTAGAAAACATGTTCTTTTAACAGAAAAGCTCTGACTGGGGGGTTAAATTATTTAAATCTGGCAACCGTATGCCTGAACGCTCGTAAAAACAGTCGATGTGTTGTCGTCTCCTTTATTTGACACAAACAAGTGGTTTTGGTCAAGTTAAAAAAAAATTAAACACATTTCAGTCTCGTCTTTTTTCGTCAACGATAATGCATGTGTTGATATAGTCACTGTTATCGTTTAATGACGTGGGTGTCGTCTCTCATCGTCTTAGTCAGGGAAAAAAAGGTCGTCAACGAACATTTTTCGTCATAGTTTTCGTTAACGAAATTAACACTGATGTATAGATATATATATACAGAGTATCTCACAAAAGTGAGTACACCCCTCACATTTCAGCAAACATTTTAGTATATCTACGCAAGGGACAATACTATTATAGTATTAAAATAATAGACCAATGAAATAAATGGAGAGTTTCTCCATCTAAAGTATTTAAGGAGTTTTACCTCGAGACTGACACTTCTTATAGAGAAACCGTAACAAGAGTCCAGCGGAGATCAGAACCGGAAGAACCAGAGGGATGATCAGAGACGAGCCTGAAAACACAGGAGAAATCATCAGAGAATATGATCACGTTGAGATAATTATATTAGAGTTATATCCCTTCGTTGGTTACAAATGTCTCTACTCAAAGCAATAGGCTACTTTCTCCATATCTTTGTCCTTGATTCCAACCCGTTTTCTCTTTCGTGAAACGATGTATGAGATGTATCTCTATGTAATATGTTTGTATTTATTTATTTTTTATTAACCTTTCAAGGTCATATAATGTACATTCACTACATGTCATATAATGTAGGCCTACATTCTTTCTGCTTGGCTTTGGGGCCCTAATAATGTATGGGTTATTTATGAAAACACTGGCTGAATGGACGTTAATGCACTGTTACATGGCTACTTAGTGGAACTGACCGATAACAATGGAGTATTCCAGCAAGCCGTGTGTTAATGTGGTGTGTATTCAGTCCTTTTGGGCTGAAGGTCGAGACCATAGATATATAAACGCTAGATGTCTTATGGCGCAGTCACTTCCGGCATCACCGTTCGGCCATCTTGTCACAGGCAGGCTTAATGTAAGGTGAGTGATCAGCACGCACACAAATCCTCTTATCTTGCTGAAATCTTGACGGATTTACAAACGGTTTGGTTTCTTACAAACGTTATTAACGTGGCTATAATTCCTAATGCTTGAACATGTATGTTATAATTATTCATATGTATGCAGTGTCATAACTACATCTATGACGTTTATAACAAACCAAACCGTTTGAAAATTGGTAGAAAATTGAACAAGTTATGGTTATTTAAAAGTACATGCACCATTAAACGAGTGAGCGAGCTGTCTGTGGCAAGATGGCCGCCACGTGCGGACGTCGACCTCCATTGGCCAGCAGCGCACGAGACATCTAGCCTTTATTATATGATATCTGAATCAAACCAAAGCTGGACTGTAACCTACGGGCCTATATGGCAGACTCCATGCTGCCCACTACTGGCCTGGATGCTGCATCACATGTTTTTGAGCAAAACTCAATTATATAATTATATTGTAATTATATATTTAAGTATTGAGTAATATTAATTAACTACATGTACTTAGTATAGGGTTAGGGGGGTTTGGTTGAGGGTTACTTGCATGTAATTATGCATAATTTACAGTTATTACTATGGTAAGTTAAGTACATGTAACATATGTATCAAGGATACTGTAAAATAAAGTAGATTAGCTTGTAAATTAGCTTTGTAGATCATTGTTTTGTCAAATGTGAGAATAAATGTAAGATTGTGTAACGTCTGTAATTGTCTGTAATTAATCATTAAATGGTAACTTGTCTTTCTGTTGTTATTTTGTAGGTGTTTGTTGTAAGGCTTAAATTACGTAAAAAAAAAAAAAAACACGTAATCCAGAGTTTCTGACAGGAATTACTATGGGAATTACACGTGTGGAAACTAACGTTACCGGCGAAGAACATTACGAGGTATCTATGGCGGCTCATATCTAGTCAGAATCTGGCAGGAATCTGGCTTTTACGGTCTATGGTCGAAATTCGGCACAGAATATGATTGATAATGATTAAAATAAATAATAATTGAAATGTGTGATATTTTGATTTGTATTAGTGTTACCTGTCGTGTCCTGCGCAGGCGCGTCTGTCAGGCTGCAGCTGGCGTTTCCCTCAGAGAGTAACATAGCAGCGCTGGCAAATTTTTGAGTGTAATATAACATGCTTTCCATGTTTCCTATTGTTTGTAACGTTATGTCGATAACGCGCGCAAACCGTATTTAACTGTTTGTTTGTTTGATGGTGTTGCTAAGCGACTCCTGTCTGTGGAACGTCGTGACATAACCACTCTCCGAGAATACTGTTTCCGGGTCCAAAGGTCGACTGTTCTGTCGTCGATCTGTCCTACCTTGTCAGATTTTCCTACAGTAGCGCAAAATTGTAGCCATATCTATCGGTCCATCCTTGCACATTGTAAAATCCTGCTTCGCGTCTGTGACCGCAAAGAATAATTTAGTGAGGCTCTCTGCGCAACTTACTTCCGCATTCTGCGAAACGGGTGTCACCACATCCGGTTAAGGTCCGCCGTACCGCGCTACGTTGGATATGGCACTGTTTTACTCTAGATGCCTTCAGGAATTACCCAAAATGAGCATAACTGATGTCCATCGCATATGCAGGTTGGCATCTAAAACTCCTGCCACCAAAATGGACAAGGGGTTTAAGCTATACGCCTCCTCATACATATTTGACTATGAAGGTTTGTATCTGCTAGCGATAGCTCATGTTAGCATTCCCGAACGGGAAGAATGCAGTATGTCACTATGGTAGCTAAACTAACGATAACATAAACCTACTAATGGTGCGTTCAAGTCATCTTGTATAGATCGTATTTTGAAGAATAGTATAGAAGCGCTTTGAGTGCCGAGAAAAGCGCTATATAAATGTTATGAATTATTATTATTTATTATTATCACTTGAACGCCACCACAATGTCGTAAATACCAGTGGGGAGCTTGGGATTTTCTCTAAGCTCCGATCTCTACGAGTTGGGGGCGTGTCAGTGATTAGCATGGCGGAATACACAATACGTAAAGGCATTTAGCTGTGATATTGTCAGGCTTTTCTATTAACAGCTCAGTTAGCTAATCGCCAACACAGAATATGATAGTATTATAATATAACAATGCAACATGTAACGATGTGTTGGCAGTGGCTTCATAAATGCATTAAAAACATAAAAATACAAAGTACACCTGATGCACATTTCTTTGTTCTTCATTTTCTAGAACAAGAGTTTAAGAACCTTACTGTATTTTTGTGTAATTAATTAAGAGAAAGTACTCCGCCATTTTGCTCCGACGAAAGTGACTTGAACACACATGCCGTTATAAGCCCGACTTCCCACCTCGTACGTACGAACTTCCCAGGAGGACTTGAACGCACCATAATAATCTGAGCTGATAGATAAGCTATATAAGTTACCTACATAATCACCTTTTCACTTTATTTTTCACCAGTATCAAACAAAGACAGACTGACTGGTGCTGTCAGCATCAGAGCAGCTAGTCACAGATCTATGAGGAAAAACGAGAAGCCACACAGCCTGAGAGTAACGTTAGGGATGGGTTGGGTGTTCTGTTCGGGTTCTCAATCTGTTCCAGTTCAGTGACAGTATTTATCAAGCCTCTCAGGGTAGGAGTAAGTAAGAGTAGATTAATCAGTGATCATGAGCGGGTCACCATGGACAGACTTGCAGGAGCTGCTTCAGTCTTGAGACGCTTGGTAAATGCATGCACAGTTGTTCCAAGTTCAATGTTGTTGTTGTTGTTTTTTGTCTACTTGTTAAAATATGTGTATAGTGAGGTTACTGGGGTAACTCTGATTGGACATCCTTGATTCTTGAGTGCCATCTTTCCATGTTATTCATAATATGTCCTATAAAAATCCCTCTATTACAGCATGAACAAATTCTGTTATTGTGTTTGTTGTATTAATGTCAATGCCGAGTCCAACTTTCAAAGGGTCAGGAACCTTAGATGGAGAGCAATGCAATGTAATGCAATTTTGTTTTGCTCTCATTGTTTTAACATAGGCAGTTGTAATATGTCACATACTTTGCCAGATTAGTTAGTTCCTTTCAATTTTATTGTCTCCTATTGTTAAGATTGTATGTTGTTTGTCCTTTTTTTTTGTCAGGGAGTGAAACCTGGGCCAATAAACAAAACGGGCATCAGCAAACCGAGACTCAACCGGCTCACGGAAGGAGGAGTAGTCAGGTGAGGTAGTGAGATGCTATTGCAATTACTGCATCATACAGTCTACATATGTATACACGCATACACTGTAGGGGTGTGAACCTACACTGGTCTCACGGTTCGGTTCGATTATCAGGTCATCGATTCAGTTCAATTCGATATCACAATGCATCGCGATGCACCGCATCCTCAATTTTAAATTTCTCTTCAAAAGTGATGTGTGCGCACGTGTGTGTGTGCTTGGGAAGTCGCAGTGACAGAAACAGTGACATTCCAGTTAAAGTTTCAAGGGAGTAAAGCTTGTTTATGCCATTAAGAAAAGGAAAATTTTGTTTTACAAAAATGTTCATTTAAAAGCAGCGCTCATTAATCAGTGCAGGCTATTATGTTACCATTAAAGATCCGCGCATCAACCGTCGCCGAGTCCGATGTTGAAGGTGACGATCATCCATTTATAATCACGCGTAACAACACAGAATAATTGTAATTTGACCATCGGGTGCGGATACTTAAATCAGAGAATATTATTGGGGCGGGTGGACTGTTTATTTTTGGCTGCGGATTCGGCGTTGGAGCTCATCCGCGCATCTCTCTGACTCTGCCAGGCGTTAACAGCTTGGGGTGAAAACGGCTAACGTGGTTTATGAAGTTATTGGTATTAGCCTACCTCCTGCATATTCTATTTGTGTGTGACATGAGCGCACAGTACAGCGCGTGTCTTCTGCAGGTCGTGCTTACCAGGTTGTTCCTAAAAGCCGAAACGTGCCCAGATGTCGGCTTTTAAAGTAGTTGGAGCATTTTTAATATTCTCGCACTCGCGTCTCGCCTCCCTCTGCCATTGTATGCTTCCGCCACAATGCACGTACGCGACAAATGACGTCAGAAAAGTCCGTACATTATAATCGTTATGGTCTATTACTGAACCGATACCGAATCGTCCTCGTCTGCATCGCGATGCATCGTAGAAACGATTAATTTTGACACCCCTAATACACTGTAAAAAAAGAAAAGTTGACTTAACTTAAAATTGTAAGGCAACTTGCTGCACAGATTTTTTGAGCTGACTCAACTAAAACATCTCTAGTTGAGTAAACTCTATTAGTTGAGTCAACTCAAAAAATCTGTGCAGCAAGTTGCCTTACAATTTTAAGTTAAGTCAACTTTTCTTTTTTTACAGTGTACACATACATACAGTATACACACACACACACAAATAAATAAAAGAAAGATTCCATAGGTGTCAGTAACCTGCAAATATCACTAACACTAATATTACTAACACTATTACATTCTTTCACAGGAGTACACTCTACAAGGGCTTGGTTGGGGACCCACTAGACATCTCTTTGCTACTGATGGAAGACATGTACAAAGACTTTAGCATTAGAGAGAAACCTCTAGCAGCAACTATGGGCATCAGTGACGAGAAGACCCTTGTTGAGACAGCTTTTGGCTTAGCTCCTCAGTGCACACATGCACACAGTCTGTCGGGGCAAGCCTGTACTCCCCAATAGGCAGCGGTGGGTAAGGTGAGAGCACACTCCCCCTACCAGCAGCCTGTATTGCCCACAAAGTCAGTCAAGATGCACCAGGATCCTCCACCTTACCCACCGCTGCCTATTGGGGAGTACAGGCTTGCCCCGACAGACTGTGTGCATGTGTGCACTGAGGAGGAGCACTTCCACCTTAAAAGCTTGAATGTTACACTGGACATGGCCTATAAGATTGAGGCAGCAGACCAGGAGTGGCATCAGCTCCTCATGCTTTAGAGAGGTGTGTTTTGTGAGGGGAGAGAGCTCTGCAGAGTCTCTTGCAGAAAGAGTCCTCAAAGGAACAAGGCAGACTGCAGAAATGAGAAGAGGTGCAGACATGGAGTTTGAGGTGGCAAGGGAGTACTGCCAGATGAAAAATGTCAACTACACACCCTGTGGCCTCGTCATCCACCCAGACGCCCCTTGGCTTGGTGCCTCGCCAGATGGCTTGATTTTTGATCCATTTGCACAGCCACCGTTTGGACTGGTTGAGATAAAGTGCCCTAATGTGAAGAACTATGTGGACTGTAAATACCTTAAAATGCAGGATGGCACTTTGGCTCTTCGTAAAAGCCACTCTTACTACTGGCAGGTGCAGGGTCAACTGTTGATCACTGGCCTCCAATGGTGTGACTTTGTGATTTGTGCTCAGGAGGACATGCTGGTGCAGTGTATCCAGGTTGACCCGGAGGTAAAAGCAGTCATCAGAGAGAGGGTGGACCAGTTTTACTTTAAAGTGTACATGCAGAAGTACTTGTCTGTCTCCAAAAGATCTTACTGATTGATGCAGGATAATTCAGGTGGGGGCCTTTGTATGAAGAAAAATGAAATTACCTGCAATACACTTTTGTTATTGTGAGAAGCAGGAGTAAATACAATTTTATACCTGAATTTGGAAAATGTATTGGCTTATTTCACTATTGTATTGTTATATTACATAACATATTCACCTGCTATTTGTGTAATAAAATATTTCATGCTTTGTTTAATTTTAAATGCTTTGGGTCTTCATAACATACAGGGTGTGTACTTCATGCATCTCTGTTGGAAGGATGTTCTTTAGGTCAGCTGTTGGAAAGTTTTCTTTCATCGACGCAAGACCAGGAGACGTTGGGATAAGCAGAAGTGATTTATTGGGATCTTCGCTGTGTGTCGTCTGTAGTGTTCTTCCAAGTCTGACTCAAGACAGTTGCCTTGCAAATTTATAGACATTTAGGGGGAGGGATTTACATTGAGGTTGAACAAAGCATGCAAATTAAGTATACAGGTTAAGGAACCCGCCCGACTCCAGCGTGTTACCAGTCTCAATCCAATCAGCATAACCATTCAAAAGCATATGTGCTAATCCAATCAGCCCAACGATTCAACGTCTGGGCTGTGGCTCTGAGTGAAACTGGGACTCCAAGAGCCATTAAAGACAATAAGGAGAAAACAGGAATTGCATCTTTGCTGAGCAGGCTCATTATCTCAACCTTAAACGCTAAATACAATATTCTTTACCGTGATGTTATGTATGGAAGCATATTTGAAATAGATTTAAAATTTTTAACCCTTCACAGCCAAACTCTTTATCACCAAAGAAGCAATATTTGCATCAAAAAGTTACACCATAATTGTTATGTAAATAGGTGCAATAAACACAAAGGAGAGAAAAAAGTTTTATTTTTTTATTTGTTATTTTTTATTTATTTGTAACAAAAATAATTAAATCATTCCATATACAATGTCTCATGGTGACTTTATAAAAGATGTTTTCAGATTTCATATACAATATTTTACTGTATGCATGGTTTGATTTCATACATTTTACTACAAGAGATAGAGGGGGACAATTAATGAACAGTTGGCACTTTGACAAATTAAATCACTCAACGTCAAACATAACATAACTTGTATTGCTACATAAACATGTATCATGGAATACATATGTCAAATCTACATCAGAGAATCCAGTTCGTTGAAATTGTTGTTTAGTGTTATTGTTTATAAAGCGAGACAAATGGAACAGAATTGAGGGAGGTCCATTAGCAGTTTAGCGAGCAGATCTGAGACAATAATATTGACCATTCAGTGTATTAGTATCCAGAGAGACTGGCTCAGTGAGGTTAACACAGTTATTTGGCCCAAGCTTTGACCAGTGGCTTGTTTTGATAGTTTGTTAGGAGGCAGCTGTTTGATACTGCCACAAATGGACAGAGGGATAATAGTGTCAAACAGTTTGTTCTCTTTCTCCGCAGTAGTTTCAATTTTGATATTTTTATGTCAAACCGTTCTTGTCTGTCAGTCATCTAACGCAGGTCTATGGTCACTATCTCAAAGAGCATGCACAGAGAAGTCCAAATTAAACAATTCCCCATCGTAAGTACACATTGATGGCCTAAGACACGAAACGAGCGGTTTGTGTGAGAAAACGAACAATATTTATATCGTTTACCTCTTGTACACAACCACTGCGCTTGCGCAGACTAACGCCGGTTTCACACTGCATGCATTAGCAGAGCGTAAGCAGCGCAGGAGCAGTGCATATGGTGAGCAGGAGCAGGACACGCGCGTTTTGCTTTCACACTGGCAGCGTTTGTCACGCGCGCCTGAACTGCGGGTTTTGTACAGACAGAGTAGGCTACTCTATAATGGATAAGTTGGCATTGCTTTATTTCGTTTTCAAATACATTTCGGAGAAAATACTTGTCAAGAAGCTTATTTTATTAATAATTTCATTTATATAACTTTTGGTTCATCTTTGTTTTTATTGTTCGGGCAACAAGTTTGTTTTTGGACATTTGTTTTCTTTTTAAATTGTTTTTGGTCATTTGTTTTCTTTTTAAATTGTTTTTGGTCATTTGATCGACTGTTTAAAACACAATAGATATCATCAATGCACTTTTTGGGTAAAACTGCGGTGTATTTTGTCCATGATCAATGCATTGTCACTTTAATTCAGCGTAAGCGGCGCGTTAAAAATAGACTGGGCGCCGAAACTATTGCGGCACTGCTGTTCCTGCTCTACTCCTGCTACGCGCTGCCGCGCCGCTTCTGCGTGCGGTGTGAATGCTCTCATTGAATAACATGGACGCCGAAAAAAATACGCTCTGCTCACGCGCCGCTGACGCTTGCGGTGTGAAACCGGCGTCACACCAGG
>NC_140217.1:41749447-41791947 GCF_951802725.1 Rutilus rutilus | reverse complement strand
ACAGTTTTTTCCCGTAAAAACAACGGGAAGAAATTACCATTTTTTTTACAGTATTTTCCCGTTTTTTAACAGAAATTTTCTGGCGCCCCTGCTGCCAGAAAATTACCGTTTTTTTACGTTTTTTTTTTTTACAGTGTTGATTTTTGCTTTTACTTCTACAGAAACCATAGGAACACCAAAGACACTTTGATATTATGCATTTTATTTCACAGGTGAGCAGCTGTTTGGATACATTTATTGACAGAAAACGAATTATTGTTATAGCGCAACAATAGGTTATTGTTTGAATCTGTGATCTTGATTTATCACGAGTAACATGTTTGTATTATGTCTGAGAGACAATGTTATTTTGTCAAGTGGCTAACGCTAACATAGCCACAGTAACAGTAATACAGCATTTTCTCATCATACAATTTATTTATTTTTTATAATGAATTGCATGCCATTTAGCAACTTTTATTAATATGATATTCTAATATCGATCTAGCTTACTATAGTGTGCAACAAGTGTCTCATACCTGCCCAGAGCTAACACACAGAGTAACGTTCAAATATATTTTTAACATGATTATGTTATTTTCACCAAGTAAAACAGCACTCCGTTACCCCACAATTTTAATTCATCAGATGAGTATGAGTAATAATTCAGCAGCATACACAGCTATTTCATTAAAATAATGTTAATTTATGATTCAAACATAATTGTAACACATATAAACAAAACATACCATAAATGTCCAGGCCTGGTCCTCTCTCGTCCCTCACTGTTGTCGCTCCTCCGTGAGAGATACGAGACCAGTGCGTCGCGCAGGTTTCGCTCATTATCAATCACAGCCCTCTGCCTGCTCGGCACAGTGAACATTAAAAGTAACTTTAATAGTAAGAAAAACAAACAAAACGAAAGGAGTGGCAGTGGCTGACTGTGGCATTCAAGCACAATAAAAACAGACTGACTTTGTAGGTGAATAGTCAAGACAACACCACCCAAGATTCCACACTCATTTATGGCGTCATCAAGCTAAGCCTTTGTTTTGAAGAAGTGACCTCTTGTGATGAAAATTACATATTGTGCCTTTAAGTTATTTTTTTGGAAAAGGCTTGGGAGATATCATTAGGAAGCATGGAATTAGCTTTCACTGTTATGCTGATGATACTCAGCTTTATATTTCTTCACGCCCTGACGAAACTTACCAATTAATTGGATGACTAGTAACTTCCTACTACTTAATTCTGAAAAAAATGAGATTCTAATTATTGGACAAAAAACTTCAAGTAATAATCCAGAATACTGTCTAACACTTGATGGCTGCTCTGTCAAGTCTTCGTCGTCGGTTAGGAACCTGGGTGTGCTCTTTGATACCAGTCTTTCATTTGAAAGTCACATGTCTAGTATCTGTAAAACCGCATTTTTACATCTTAAAAATATATATAAATTACGACATATGCTCTCAATGACAAATGCGGAACAATTAGTTCATGCGTTCATGACATCAAGGCTAGATTATTGTAATGCTATTATGGGTGGTGTTACAAGACAGAGGGAACAGACACACGGATGATGGTAATGATAGTTTATTATGAACAACCAGATGAGTGATCAGCAGTGCAGGTGAAGGTAAGTGGAAGAGATGAGATCCAGATGATTCAGGCTTGAATGACACAGTCCGTCTACTTGCAGATGGAGATCGGATGAAGACAAACAGGAGTGGAGAAGACTCAGGAGAACACACTGGAGACGAGGAACAACGAGGAAGACTTGAAGAGATGACAAGGAAAGAGGTAAGTAGCTTGGGAGTCCTGGAGGTAAGCACAGCGTTAGCGTCTTGATGCAAACGATACCGGACAATGACAGAGTGAGAGAGGTGCTTAAGTGCTGGAGGTAATTGCTGAGTTGATGACGTGCAGGTGTGTGTGATCAATACTCAGGAGAGGGAGTGCGCTGTGATTGAGTGAGGGTGGAGTCTGGCGTGATTGTGACATTACCCCCCCCTCCACGGCCCGCCCCTGAGGGCCGTGGACCCCGACGTCGTGGTGGTCGGCCTCTCCCCCGGGGTGCGGGTTTCTCCGGATGAGTGGCATGGAACTGATCGAGCAGGTTGGGATCAAGTATATCGTTTCTGGGTACCCATGAGCGTTCCTCGGGACCGTAACCCTCCCAGTCCACGAGGTACTCTAGTAGACCACCACGGCGCCGGGAGTCCAAGATCTCGTGAACCTGGTAGGTGGCACCGTCCTCTAGGATGAGTGGAAGGGGGGGGTTCTGCGGCTGTACCAGGTTCTGTGGAAACAGAGAGATGATGGGGTTTCTGTAAGGAGATGTGGAAGGTAGGATGAATCTTGTACTGTGGTGGCAATTGGAGTTGATAAGTGACTGGGTTGATCTGCTTCACGATGGTGAAGGGGCCAATGAACCTGGGACTCAGCTTTCAGCAAGGCAGGCGTAACCTGATGTCCCTGGTGGACAGCCAGACCTTCTGACCTGGCTGGTACGTAGGAGCGTCGGAGCGGCGAAGGTCAGCTGTCATTCTACGTCTGCGCAGTGCCTGTTGTAAATGGTGGTGAGCCGAGTCCCAAACCCTCTCGCTCTCTCGGAACCAATAATCGACGGCAGGAACATCTGATGGTTCCCCAGACCAGGGGAACAGTGGGGGTTGGTAACTGAGCACGCATTGGAAGGGAGTGAGTCCAGTGGTAGGTTGCCGCAGGGAGTTCTGTGTATACTCGGCCCAACCCAGGAACTGGTTCAAAGAGTTCTGGTGGCTGTGACAGAAGGTACGGAGGAAACATCCGATCTCCTGTATCTTCCTTTCCGTCTGCCCGTTCGACTGCGGATGGTAACCAGAGGAGAGGCTGACGGTCACACCTAGGAGCGAGAAGAACGCCTTCCATACTCTGGAGATTAATTGAGGCCCTCTATCTGACACAATGTCCTCGGGAATACCGTAAACTCTGAAGATATGGTTGAACATCAGCTCGGCAGTCTGTATGGCGGTGGGAAGTCCTTTCAGGGGAATGAGACGGCATGACTTGGAGAATCTGTCAATGATAACTAGTATGCAGGTACAGTTATCGGAAGCAGGTAAGTCAGTGATGAAATCGACTCCTAGGTGTGACCAGGGTCTGTTGGGAACGGGCAGAGGAAGAAGTTTTCCAGTGGGAAGATGACGAGGGCTCTTTGAGATGGCACAGTCCTTGCAACCTCTCACGTACCTTCTGACGTCCGCTGCCATGTTAGGCCACCAGAAGCATTCTTTTAGCAGCGAGAGGGTCTCATTGACCCCTGGGTGGCCAGTGCCCAGCGAAGTGTGAAGAGGAGTGCGTCGTGTCCGAGTGATGTAGAGCAAACCTGGTGGACAACCCGGCGGAGTGTTGGTGTAGACATTGGAGGAGGGCAGGGTCTCCTCTGACCAGGTGATGGGGCCTACAAACAGGTTCTCTGGCAGGAGGTGTTCTGGCTCTTCTGTTCTCTCTTCAGGACCATGGAGACGGGATAGAGCATCCGCTTTAATGTTTTTGGAACCTGGGAGGTAGGAGATGGTAAAGCGGAAACGGGTAAAGAACAATGCCCATCTTGCCTGTCGTGGACTTAATCTCTTGGCGTCTCTGAGGTACTGTAGATTCTTGTGATCTGTCAACACCACGAATGGATGTTGTGCGGCCTCCAACCAATGTCTCCACTCCTCAAGAGCCAGCTTAACGGCTAGCAGCTCCCTGTTGCCGATGTCATAATTGACTTCCGCCGGGTTGAGTTTGCGGGAGGAGGCGGCGCATGGATGGAGTCTACTTGGGTTCCCCTGCTGCTGGGAAAGGATAGCTCCCACTCCTGTGGTTGAGGCGTCGACCTCCACGACGAAGGGTTTCTCTGGATCTGGATGAACTAGGAGTGGAGCGGAGGTGAAAGATTTCTTGAGTGACTCGAAGGCTTGAGTGGCAAAGGGTGTCCAGGATAGAGACTTGGGCTTGTTGCGTAGGAGTTGAGTAAGTGGACTGGAGATGGTGCTATAATTCTGGATGAAACGGCGGTAGAAATTGGCAAAGCCGAGGAAACGTTGGAGTTCTTTGATGGTGGTAGGCATGGGCCAGTTGAGAATGGCGTACACATTCCCCTCGTCCATCCGGATGCCACTGTTATCGATGTTGTAACCAAGGAACTGCACTGAGGGTTGGTGGAAAGAGCACTTCTCTTCCTTCAGGAACAACAGGAAATCCCTCAGGCGTTTCAAGACCTCCGCAACGTGGTGGCGATGTTCGGCCATACTCCGGGAGTAAATCAGGATGTCATCTATATAGACCAAGACTGACTTGTGGAGGAACTCCCGGAGTACCTCATGGATGAAGTCCTGGATTTCGGAGGGGGCGTTGGCCAATCCATATGGCATGACGAGGTACTCATAGTGGCCAGTAGGGGTCACGAAGGCTGTCTTCCATTTGTCCCCCTCACGTATCCGGATGAGGTTGTACGCGCTGCGGAGGTCCAACTTGGAAGAGACAGTGGCACCACGGAGATGTTCTAGCGCAGCGGGGACGAGAGGAAGGGGGTAACGGAACTTGACAGTGATCTGGTTGAGTGCACGGTAATCAATACAGGGCTGCAAGCCTCATCCTTCTTTGCCACAAAAAAGAAACTTGAAGCAGCAGGGGAAGTAGACGGACGGATGTAACCTTGGTCCAAAGCTTCCTTGATGTATTCCACCATGGCCTTCTCCTCCGGAAGTGACAGCGGATAAATCCTTCCACGGGGCACTGGCTCACCCTGAAGCAGATCGATGGCACAGTCCCATGGCCGGTGTGGAGGCAGGGGGCAGAACACATCACTGAAGTGGGCATAACAAGGAGGAATATCTACCGAACGTTTCTCCACAGGACTTTCGATGGAAGTAGAGCAGAGGACTAGCTCTCTGGACCAAGGAGTAGTTGAAATTGGAAGTGCAGGAAAACAGCTTTTGCCCCACTTCAGGAGTTCGCCGGTCGTCCAGGAGATGATGGGGTTGTGCTGCTCCAACCATGGGCACCCTAGTATCACATCAGCGGTGGATTCCTCCAGAACCAGCAAATGTTGTTGTTCCACATGTAGGGCTCCAATTTGAAGCTGTATGGGGCCAGCACAGTGACTCACCCTTTTCCGGCTGAGAGGTCTGCCAGTTATCGAGTTGATTTGATAGATGGATTGCGTGGCGGCAGACTTGAGTTTGAGCTGACGGCAGAGAGCACCGGAGATGAAATTGCCAGCTGACCCCGAGTCGAGAAGAGCGATGACTGGAACAGTAACATCGGCAGCAGTGAGATTCACAAATGTAGTGAGTGGTTTCATTTTATTCATCAATGGAAATATAGCACTCATCATGGGACGAGGAGGTCGAATAGGGCATCTAGAGATGAAGTGTTCAGAGGAACCACAGTAAAGGCACAGGTTCTGAGTCAGCCGTCTCTGACGTTCTGCACGAGTCAACCATGCGCTGTCCAGTTGCATGGATTCGTGGGCTGGTTCTTGAGGGCTGATGGACTCAGGTCGGCGGAGGGGTGGAAGAGTGAGCAACTAGTCTTGGTGCTCTTCGAGACACAACTGCATACGAGTGGCGAAGCGTGTGGAGAGTTGGATAAAACGCTCCAGCCTGATGGAATCCTTGTATGCAGCGAGATGCAACCGCACACAAGGGTTCAACCCCTGACGATAAGTGGTGATCAAAGCTTGTTCATTCCACCTGCTAGAGTTCGGAATTGCAGAGCATATTCACTCACGGTCATGGAATTTAGCCTCAACCGATGCAGTCGTTCTCCTGTCGATGAATCCCAGGTGGGCGTGCCGAAAACTTCTTTGAAGCGAGTTAGGAAACTGGAAATAGACTGAACAATGTCACTTTTCTGAGACCAGAGTGATTCGGCTCAACGGAGCGCCTTACCATTCAACTGTGAAATCACGAACGCTACCTTTGAGAGGTCGCTCAGATACAAGTGCAGTTGCATCTCCAAGACCAGCAAACATTGCAAGATGAATCCGTTGCAATCCTCCGCCAAACCTGATAAGGGCGCCGGTCGGGCCATGGGACTGGCAATTACCGGTGGTGAAGAAGCCGCTGTAATGTTTGCAGAAGTGGGTGCAGCTGAGAGTGCGGGTGGAACAGGTGGAAGTTCCTGACTGACATCGTCTGCGATGTCAAGGAAGTGATCCGGGATGCTCATGCTGGTGTTCGTTGGTGGGGTCCGGTATTCTGTTACAAGACAGAGGGAACAGACACACGGATGATGGTAATGATAGTTTATTATGAACAACCAGATGAGTGATCGGCAGTGCAGGTGAAGGTAAGTAGAAGAGATGAGATCCAGATGATTCAGGCTTGAATGACACAGTTCATCTACTTGCAGATGGAGATCGGATGAAGACAAACGGGAGTGGAGAAGACTCAGGAGAACACACTGGAGACGAGGAACAACGAGGAAGACTTGAAGAGATGACAAGGAAACAGCTAAGTAGCTTGGGAGTCCTGGAGGTAAGCACAGCGTTAACGTCTTGATGCAAACGATACCGGACAATGACTGAGAGTGAGAGAGGTGCTTAAGTGCTGGAGGTAATTGCTGAGTTGATGACGTGCAGGTGTGTGTGATCAATACACAGGAGAGGGAGTGCGCTGTGATTGAGTGAGGGTGGAGTCTGGCGTGATTGTGACAGGTGGTTGCCCTGCACGCTTAATAAACAAACTACAGCTGGTCCAAAACGCAGAAGCTTGAGTTCTTACCAGAACCAGGAAGTATGACCATATTAGCCCAGTTCTGTCAACATCAATTTTAAAATCTTGCTAATTACTTAAAAAGCACTAAATGTTTTAGCTCCCCAGTACTTGAGCGAGCTCTTAACACATTATAGCCCTTCAGGTTTATTGCGATCTCAAAATTCTGGCCAGTTGATATTTAGCACCAACACTTTGCATTGTTGGAGAAGCAGACTCACACTGTCAGTTTAAATCTAGAATTAAAAAACATCTCTTCAACCTAGCATTCACATAGAACATTACCAATTTCTATTATTGAAATCAGTTAAATGATTGTTATGCTGCATAAACTAGGTTAGCCGGAATTGGGAACACTTCCCATAACACCCGATGTACTCGTTACATCATAAGAAGAATGGCATCTACGCTAATGTTAGTCTCTCTGTTTATCCCGAGGTTTACTGGAGTCAGCCGGATCCGGGCCGTATCCAGATCAGATGGAGTACCTGCGCCTAGACACGACCACAACACATGATGTAGTCAGCCGGATCAAGGCCGTATCCAGATCAGATGGTGGACCTGCGCCTAGACACGACCACAACGCATGATGTAGTCAGCCGGATCCAGGCCGTATCAAGATCAGATGGTGGACCTGCGCCTAGACACGACCACAACACATGATGTAGTCAGCCGGATCAAGGCCGTATCCAGATCAGATGGTGGACCTGCGCCTAGACACGACCACAACGCATTCAACGCACACAACTACACTCTCCCCTGTGAAGGCCTCATCGACACGACAGCCATCGGCACTGATCCTCAACAAATGGATCCAATCTGACCTCTGACCTGTAATGTTGCCTGAATCATAATCATACACTGTTCGTTCGTTGGCCAGAGGAGAACTGAACGACTGAGTCTGGTTTCTCCAAAGGGTTTTTTCTCCATTCTGTCACTGTGACTTTTGATTCCTTGCCACTGGCCTAATATTCAACAGTATTATTGATCTTCCTGCATTGACACCATTATATGAAAACTGAACTGAGCTGGACGATGACATCACTGTTTTAACCAAAGCAGCTATATGTATACATGAACTAAATTAATATCTTTTTTTTTAAACAGAAATGAACCATCACTGAACTTACTTAAGCTTTACATTACTGGATTTATTTCAAATGTTAAAAAAAGTGTTCTTTATTCAGAGTCCTCACAGTAACAGTGACTAATATAGCCATAAAACAACTTGTAACAGCCACTTGTAAGTACTTGAGGTATGATTGAAAGGATGAGATGTTCCTCTCAAACATGTTTTGAATTTACGTAATTCATCACTGCTCAAGCTGAAAATTTATTAGATCTGAATTAATTAGCCATTTGCATTTTTCCAGTCTTTGCATTGACTACAATCTTGCTCGTCATTATTTTATTACTCAAGTACTTTTTCTTGTTCTAGTACGTTTACTGTTTTTGGCAACTGCGCCTCTGGTTGTTGATTTGTGCTGTATAATGCCAGCAATCTCAAACCTTACCGGCCTGATTATCTAACTACAGGTCTAGGTTTGTCATGTCAAACTTTCTAGGGAAATCACAACAAAACAGTTAATGAGAGGATGACAGGAAATTACTATAATCCAATGAAGCTCACTTGTTGCCTCAAGAACACCTTGAAGTAACTTGTTCCAAAGCTGGAAAAATGGAACAATGTTCTAGAATTGGATGAGACAGTTGTTTTTGGTAAATGTTTTGGGAGAAAGAAAAAGATGACATACCAACACCAGAACATCGTCCCTCTACAAAGCATGAAGGAGGCGGCTGCTCTGCTGGTCATTACACGAGAACCAATGAGTTCTGTGTGGCATTAGGAAAATCTAACATAGAATGTTAGGGCATCTGTCTATGAGAGAAAACCTGTTCCAAAACACTGGAACCCAAATGCTTAACCCTAACAATTCCAAAAATAGAAGTAAATCCATATTGTATTCAAATTACCTCCCAACCTACTGCACAGGTCTGAACTGCTGAGAGCCTCAATAAAGCAGGTTCAATCCATTCAAAAGCATTATTGTGGGTTTTGTTTAAAGTGCCCCTATTATGGTTTTTCGAATACTCCCTTTCATGCAGTGTGTGATAAAGCTGTTTGTGAATGTAGAAGTTCTACAAAGTTATAAAGTTGAAATTGCATGATAAATAAAGTTATTGTCTCCCAAATTTAATCATTTGTTCCAAAACAGCTGATTTTGTCCTCTGTTTCCAAACCATTTTTATTTTGATGAATGAAACAAAAAACACAGTTTATCTTATGAACATTGTAAATCTAAACTTCAATTGAAAGTCAATCACATCAGCTGCGACAGATTCGAAGGCTAGGGTCCATTTGCACACTTGTATTTCCGCAGCGGTGCCACAGTTTGCGGAACAGTTTCTTGACCGGATCTGTGTACTCCCTGTTGGCAAGTCCCAGAAGAAGGGGCACGACAGCAATGCCCCCAACCCCAACACAGGACAGCACAATGTGGCCCGTGCGATCGCTCTTTCCTCCCCGACGAAGCAAAAACTCCATGCCTATATGAGTGTAAACAATGTAGGGCACCCAGCAGGCCAAGAAGGCGAGGGAAACAGCTGCCACACAACAAGCGTATCGCATCTCCAGTCTCCGTCTGTATCCCTTATTTGCCACGGCCCGTTGCAGACGCTGGATGTCCCTCAGCTGTTCTCGGGTGATCCACAGCACACGGCACGTCATCGCAGCAATGGAGAGGATAGCGGGTGCCAGTAGGCCATACACCTCCAAATAGATGAAAGCATTAGGAAAGACACTACGGTATGTACAGCAACGCTCTCCAGACAATGCCACACAGTTAGAATGTGCCGTGCTATTGGTTTCTGGACAACAACCGTTCCGGTCATGAATAGCCTTGTTGTTCCAGCCGAAGGCAGGCAACAGAGCGAAGAGTAGCGGCAGCATCCACGCGGCTAGCAGAGCGAGAGCGAATCGCCGATGCAGCCAGAGTTGTCCACGCCGGAGGGGGCTCACGATACTCTGATAACGCTCATAGTGCACCAGTACTAGGTTAGAGAGGAAGGCCAGGAACAGAAAGTTAGGGAAAATGTGCACCAGCAGACAGGAGGAGAAGCTGAGCGGGCGGTTCAGGCCCATCCAGGGAATGAAGGGAAGAGCAACACCTGTGCACAGGTCGGCCACCAGCAGGCTAATGAAGAAGTAGTTCTGCGAGTTGTGAAGCTGACGGCTGCAGGTGATGGCCAGGATTATGAGCAGGTTGATCAGGATTATAGCGCAGGACACGGGCAGCGTGAGGGCATAGATCAGCTGGGCCTCCACATCGCTATCAGAGGTGTTTCGCATCACCGTAGCCATTACCACAACTTTCCATGCCAAACATCCATAGTAAGATGAGTTAAATCTGTGAAGAGGAGAGTAATACATCACTGATTTAACATTGATTAACAAATCAATACATATTGTTGAACAATGAGACATTATTCCATATTACTACTAAAATTCTGTCAACATTAGAAAAAATGATCAGTTTTCTCCTCCTTCCTCTGAAAGGTTTCAGTGCTGATTGTACAAATTTTTCTCACTGAGAAATTATATAAACCCAGCTGTTGTTGTTGCCACATTAGCCTTGTTTCCACTGTCGGGCACAAAAGCGAGCAGCTAGTGCGTGTCATCGCCAGTCGCGTTTCCACTGTCACTTCCGGGGCCTCGCCGGGGCTTCATCAGGCCAACGGCCAAGGTTTTTTGGCCCAAGGAATACCTTGGTCCAAAGCGAGCCAACAGGGGCTTGAGGAGGGGTTATGAACAGAGGCGGAGTTTGTTAGGGTTAACCCTAACCCTAGCCTAACCCAACCCATGTTTTCATATCAGGCTAACCGCTAACCTCAACATTAAAGACATTTAAAACAATTTTCAGTTCAAAACTCACTTTCATAAGAACTTAGACAAAGCATATATAATCATAATTGTGTATTTACTTGGTTTCATGTTGAATCTGTCTCTTCCCTGTGTCTTTGTTGATACCAGACTTCTGCCTCTGCGCATGTCATAAATTACATATACTCTGATTAACTCATAACTCCTGATTTCTGTCTGTGAGCTCCCTCTGTTGCTCTGGCTAAAGGGATAATAGTAAAGTGATAGGTTAGGGTTAGTAAAGTGATACCTTCTCAGATCGCATAATTTAGTGAAAAATTAATGTAGTGTAAGCCTTTGGGGTTGTTTTGTGCATTGCTGTGATCACAAATAAATGGAAGCAGGCCTGAATTAATACATACGTGTGTTCTCTTTTGTGTGAAATGATGATCATTACAGTTAGATTGAGCATGTTTGATGTGCACTCCTGATGTAGGTAGTTTTCAGTGTGCTAGCTTCCCTGTGCTGGTGAAACGGTGGGATTGTGTGACGTTGTTCTGTGGAGGAGTGTGTTAGGGTATCGACACAGCTTGATTTAGGCCTCGCGGCTCGAGGTCCAAGGCTATCGGCCCTGCCGGCACGCTGTTAGCCCTGGCTCGCAGTGGCCCTCAAATACCTTTCATAAACAAAGGAGCACTTCATTCACGGTCTCACGGGACACTAACACAGCTTGTGACAGCTCCTTTTACACTGCTTAATACCTCCAGTATAGTAAGCAGCATAGCAGATCTTCTGATCGTGATAATTCCTCTTTAGCCTGTTTGCACACGTTCAAAAAAGTTTGAGCTGCTAATACAAAAGGGCTTTGTATTAGCAGCTCAAAAGTTCTGATACTAGATGAAAAGATTGAACTAGATTGAAAAGTTCAATACTAGATAAGCATGATCTACCAAGTTAATGGCTATTCTCTGACGTCATCATATTCTTAAGCAAAGAGTGAATTCAGTTCCTTTTGGAATGTACTTGCAATTATTTTGCATTTTCAGCATCTTAAGTACAACTTAAAAATACACATTCAGCTCTTATATATAACACACCTTTTAGTCTGTAAAATGTCTTTTAAATGTTTGAATACCTACATAAACATTACAAATAAAAACAGATGCTAAAATACCTTTTGCTTGAAAACGGTCCGTGTCCAAGGTTTTTATCAGTCGTGAACGAAGAACTCCAGACCATAAAATCAACATTTCTTTATGAATGCCGAGTTTCCTGAAAAGTTATTTATAGACCAAATGAAAAGTCATACAGAAAATGTACCTTTTGTCACTTGGCTTGAAGTGGAGAGCAGAATTCGTAGGTCCTCATCACCATATTGTCAAGTCAGGTCTTTAACACAATGTAAGAAAAGTTTGCAGGCGGGGTTAGTAAACTGCACTGTCCATTACAGGTCTGGTTCTACATCAGAGCTCTGCACAGTGAGATCCTCAACAGCTGGAGAGAAACAACGTTGCTTGTCAAGCGGGGAAAGTGAACAGGGGCAAGTCCAGCGGGAACGTAACACCCGTACAAACCTACAATAACATCCGTTTCATCAGCATGCTGGTGTATGACAGATAAAGACAGAAGAAGATACAGACAGTGTGAGATGAATACAGTGGAGTGTCTAACATAGTCTGGCTGACTAGCACTCATGCTCACAACTGATGACATCTAATACCAAATGTCATTTTGTGCTGCTGTTTTAAAGCATACCTGTTCAACATGCGCATGATACTTTGAGACACAGCAAGTAATCTAACAGCCGTTCTGACAAAGTGTGTTTCATGAACATTAGCTGTGCGCGTGCAGTTATAAGAGCTGATACAATGTAAGGAACAACCAACACTATGAGAGACGTCTAGCGTCCTGTAGCATATGCACACTTACTTCACAAGTACTTTCATTAAAACCACCATTTCCATGACTTCCTAGTTAGTGCACAAAGAGAAGCATGATATACGAGAGCAGCACTTCCAGGAACCAGGGCCTGTCCCATTACACACACGCGTGATCTCGGACCCTTGAGCGAGTGTGTGCACATGACAGGAGCACGCAGGACTGGCCCAGGTCTGATACACTCTCGCTAACACCGCTTCTGAGCGCTATTTGAGGATGAGCATATCCCATCATGCATTATGTTCAGGAACTCGCGTGTCACAGTGATGAGAACATTTTTTTTTTCAGGATGTTCAATTAATGCAATATTACATATATTAAATTATTTCTTATTTACATTTTAGGATTTCACAGACCTGAGTGTCAAAATGCACAACCGCAATGTGCATTTTGTAAAATGTTCGCAACTTATCACTTAATTAGAATCATCACAATTAAATTGTGTGGCCTGTTTCAGATATTTAGAAGTTTATTTTAAAGGGCAATTTATTTAAAATAATAATATATAACTAATATAACTTAGCATTTACACAACACAATAAGTGTGTCCCATCAGACAATCAAACGTTCTACACACACTATGGCCTTCAGGCACACTTGAACACGAGCCAAACTTACGAGTGGGTGAGAGCAAAGAGCGCAAGTCTGAGTTTTGGGACATGGAGGGGATTCAGGTTTATTCACTCATCACATTTCTTGGCATGTTAAATCACAGCAAGTTACTTGTTACAGGGGGAAAAAAGAGGTTGACCACTTTAATTAAATACAGCAGAATGTATGGCTAACCCAATCTGCAATGAACTTTTACCAAGACCGTCCACAGGCAGATCCTAATCTGTGAGCGCGGTGGGAGAAGAATGGGAAAAACTGACCCTTAACAAGCAAACAGACACGAAACAGCAGCTTTAATCTGAGCCAATGAGTAAATGTGCATTTTTACCATGATAATTATGTCAAAAGTGAATTTCATACAACACTGCATGTTTAAACTAATGTGGACATCTCTTTCTAATTAATGGGTTTGGTTATTTCAGTCATTCTGTGAGGACTAATATTAATGCTACAACATACGGGGAGATGTCTTTGTGTTGCAGCAGTTTGTGGAGGTTTGTGACCCCGTGCAGAAAGAGATATGCTTTACTGAGTGAGGAACAACATTCAAAATGTTCAACAAGACACAAGAGCAAAAGAATTTAGACACAGATGTCGGGTGATGATGGAGTCGATGTTTCAGTTCATCCCGAAGGTGTTCAGTGGCGTTCAGGTCGAGTTATTCCCACTATAGTCAATAAGCTCTCTCTTTACGGCCCTTGCTTTGTCCACGGGGTCAGTCATGCTGGAGAACAAGATGATCCTCCACTAACGCTGTAGCACACATTTCTCTAGTATGTCACTGTCTGGTATAGCATTAATATTTGTTCTCACAGAAATGACTAGAATAGTTTTTGGCTATATAGTGTACGTCCCAATTATAAAGATATAAAGATATAAACAAACAGTCCGTCAGGAGTACACAGTCATGACATTAAAGACAGAATAGTAGAGCTCTGTTAAAAGTCTATGAAGTTTCTGTTTAAAGGCGATGGTGTGTCAGTGAGGAAGATCTGCCGTTCCAGCGCTCGGAGGATGGAGGTCCGTCGCTCTTCCGGTCCGGGTAGGGTTAGGTTGGGTTAGGGGACAGGTCAGAGGTCAGGGGTCAGGGTCCGGGTTAGGGGCTAGGGGTTAGGGGTCAGGGGTCCAGGTTGGGTTGGGTCAGGGTTCGGGTTCCCTCGCTCTACCGGTCCAGGTTAGGGGTCAGGGGTCCGGGTTAGGTTAGGGGTCAGGTCAGGGGTCAGGGTTCCGGTTCCCTCGCTCTACAGGTCCAGGTTCCCTCGCTCTACCGGTCTGGTCTCTGCAGGACGAAGACTTTGGCTTTATGATCTCCTCCGGCAGTGACTGCGACTGACGCCTCTCTGTGGACACGACAGACCCAACATCACAAACCAACAAAGAGTTACAGCACAAATTAATATTTTACCCATGATGAAGGTAGAACACATCAAGGAAGCAAAGCATGTTCAGTCTTTAATTAGAATTTTATGGACAAACTTGTCAAAATTAGAAAGAATAATATTTAAAATATCTTGGATAAAAGCCTCTGCTAAATGAATGAATGTAAATCTTCATCGCAGGTCTTCTGGGTTTGGAATGACATGAGAAAATGATGACTTTTGGGTGAACTAAGCCTTTAACAATCAGAGTAAAGTATCAGATGTAAGTGATTTGATGTAGAGATGGGTGAAGAGCGGACAGAGGAACATTACAATGTCTTTATGGACATGAACACACTGCAGCTAAACTGCAGATAATCCGGTTGTCAATTCACCTTTTAGTGTTTAACCCGGTTCTGGTCACACACAGTTCAGTTATTAATGGGAATGACAACCGCATTCAACAACCGAATGAAAGGAACACGCCGACTTTTTGGGACTTTAGCTTATTCACCGTATCCCCCAGAGTTAGATAAGTCCATTCATACCCTCTTCATCTCTGTGCGTGCCGTAACTCTGTCTGACGCACCCACCGCTAGCCTAGCTTAGCACAAAGACTGGAGGTAAACTAGAGCCCTGCATGGGGCAAAACATCTAGCCCTAACCGAGACCTGGCCCGTGGTGTTCAAGCCCTAATCCGGCCCCAGCCCCAAAACGTCTGCAATTTTTCAGCCCGACCCCGACCAACATCAATATCACTTTCAATATCACACACATACACACACACGCTACTAGGTAACATTTTATCATAGGCCTCAAACATAACTACCACCACCGACAATTATGCCCACAAATATTAATACAGACGGTCCATTACAGAGAAGCATAAGCATGCAGTAGAGAATATTATATAGCCAAATGCGATCCAGCAGTAAATAAAGATTTACGGCCTACCTTTTTTTTATGTCAAGTAACTTTACTGAAGAACAACGTTTCAAAGAACTCTTCGCCAACTGGCTAACGTTAAATAATAATACAAATAATAAAGAAAAAAAAAATCAGTTGAACTGAGTAGGCTCATTCACTGTTTACTCGGATCGTTGTGAAGAAGAATAGCATCCACTGTTGAAGGCTTCAGGCTCAGTAATCAAATCAAAACTCTTTCAAAATGCAGCTTTTCCTGAAGTATTGGGAACTTTTAGTAACTCCTTGCGCTCCAACTTCTCCCTGATGGCTCTGCATGGTCAACTGTCACCTAATGCGTTACTCGCGTGATCGCATATTGCGTTGCATATTTATAATATCATCAATATAACAATATTTCATACAGTAGCCTGCGCTCTGCACGTATATTATGGGCACGATGAAAGGAGAAAAGCTAAATGAGCCCGAGTCCGACCAAAGCACAAAAATAAAAAATAAAATAAAAAATTGACTCGACTGCTCCCAATAAGTGACAAAATAACGCCAACATTTTCCTATTTACATGTTGTGATTTGTATAGTCACAGCGTGTACAAATAACATGGTCACATATTCTCAGAAGGCGAAGCACTGCTACTTCTGCGGAGGGATTTGCTCGCAGCGCCTGAGAAGCCCCGTGGTGAGGAGCAGAGAGTTCCTCAGAGTTGGAGTAAATCTCTCCGCAGAAGTAGCAGTGCTTCGCCTTTTATTTTTATTTATTTATTTGATAGGGACAATGCACATTAATGAACATCTGCATTAAAACAACAAAAACAGACGTAAACATGCCAGATAATAGCCACAGGGCTAATTTACATCCGTAGTCCCTAGACAAATTACAGAAATACAAAGATTATAACATACAAAATAACAAAAATGAATAAGTACAAGCAAAGTAAAAGAAGAGTAACTTAATGGTCACAAGACTGGTTTGCTTTAAGCCATACTTTGAGTTTGGTTTTAAATATAGTAAATGTGGGACATTCCCTGACAGTGATGACGCAGCACATCGCCTGAACATCGGCTGTGACCTTGTTTGGATCGCTGATCGATTGCTCCTGTCTGCCTCGCTGCCTGCTGTGAGTGTGTTTGCCTCGGTGCTGTAAGCTCCGTCTTAGCCTCGTATTTCTTTGTTTTGAACCATCATTTACTACAATTTGTAGTTGTTTATACTAAATACAGCTTACCCAACATCTCAGATTGACATCGCTAGCATCCGTTACTACTAACACAACACGCTAATTCGCTACTGCTAGCCTGTTAACGCGCCACCCGTGCGCTCAGCTGTTTTATTTATTTATTTTTTCTCTCGCGCGCTCGCGCCTTTGAGTTCATAAAAGCTCAGGTAAGTAATAATCAGTCAACAAACACGGTGAGTAATGTCTTGTCCTGTTATTGTCACCTGCACTTCATGTCACATGTTTAGCATAGACTTCTCTGTTGGCAATGTAGGATTTATATGTGATAAATGTAAGGAGACAGTTAGGCTGACAGAGAAGATTTCAGAATTAGAGACACGCATCCAAACTTTAATTGAGGATAGTAAGAGTGCTAGAGCTTTAGATACTATTTTGGATGCGCCTAGCATAGTGAACTCTTTACATGATTCGGTTCCAGCTGAAGTAGTGCCTGAGCAGCCGGGCAAATGGGTGACAGTGAGGGATCGCTCTAGTCGCGGATCAAAAAACCACTCTTCCGTTCCGATTACCACAACAAATCGATTTGCCCCGCTCAGTGAAACACCCACTGAGAATTCTGTTGATTGTGCCCTAGTAATTGGTGATTCGATCACACGGAACGTGAAAATAGAGACACCAGCGAACATAGTCACATGTTTGCCGGGAGCCAGAGCGCCTGACATCAAAGCAAATTTAAAAGTGCTGGCTAATGCTAATCGTAAATTCTCTAAGATCATTATTCATGTCGGCACTAATGATGTTCGACTCCGCCAGTCGGAGATCACCAAAATTAATATTAAAGAGGTGTGTGAACTTGCAAGTACGATGTCAGGCACTGTAATTTGCTCTGGCCCCCTTCCTGTTCGCAGGAGTGATGAGATAGTTAGTAGATTGTGTTCACTGAATCGCTGGCTGTCTGAGTGGTGTCCGTGTAATAATATAGAATTCATAGACAATTGGAAAAGTTTTTGGGGCAAACCTGACCTGTTGAAAAGAGATGGTATTCATCCCTCCTGGGATGGTGCTGCTCTTCTATCTAGTAATATGGCTCATAGTCTTAGAGCTCAAACATGACAAATTGGGCACCAGGTCAGGAAGCAGACAGACTGGCTAAACCAACCGTCTGCTAGCGGCCTCGCGTCACCCAGGTCAGATAAATCCCATCACATAGAGCCTCTTTCACCTAGCTATCATCATATAGAGACTGTGTCTGTTCCCCGATTTTGGAAATCCAAAAAATGTTTAAACCTATCTAAGGTTAAAAATTTAATTGATGTTCAACAAATAAAAAACAGCTATAATACAGATGAGCAAATGATAAAGCTTGGGTTGCTGAATATTCGATCGCTTACTTCAAAAGCACTCATTGTTAATGATATGATTTCAGATAATAACCTAGATGTGCTGTGTTTGACAGAAACCTGGCTAAAACCAAACGATTACATTACTTTAAATGAGTCCACCCCGCAAGATTACTGTTATAAACATGAACCCCGTCTGAAACGCAAAGGGGGTGGTGTTGCTGTAATTTATAGTAATATTTTCAAAACCACTAAGAAATCAAGTTTCGAATATAATTCTTTTGAAGTGTTAGTGCTTAATGTAAAAATATATAGTAAAAATGATAAATCACGTTTGAGATTTGTGCTGGCTACTGTATACAGGCCACCAGGGCACCATACAGACTTTATCAAAGAATTTGCGGACTTTCTATCAGAGTTAGTATTGGCTGCAGATAAAGTACTAATTGTTGGTGATTTTAATATACACATCGATAATGAAAAAGATGCATTGGGATTGGCATTTAAAGACATTGTAAACTCAATTGGAGTTAGACAACACGTGTCAGGACCTACTCATCGTCGTAATCATACTCTAGATCTAATAATATCACATGGAATAGATGTTGATGCCGTTGAAATTCTGCAGCAGAGCGATGACATCTCAGATCATTATCTAGTCTCGTGTAAATTACATTTAGCCAAGGCTGCAAAGCCGACTCCGTGTTACAAATATGTTAGACCCATCACTTCTGCTACTAAAGATTGCTTTATTAATAATCTTCCTGATCAGTTTCATCATTTTAGCATCCCGGATAGCTTAGAAAAACTTGATATTGCAACAGAAACTTTTAACTCTCTCTTTTCCAGCACTTTAGACACAGTTGCTCCTTTGCGCTTAAAGAAGATTAAAGAAAATAATCCAACGCCGTGGTACAACGAGCACACTCGGGCCCTTAAGAGAGCAGCCAGAAAAATGGAGCGCAACTGGAAGAAAACAAAATTAGAGGTATTTCGCATTTCATGGAAAGAGAGCTCGATTGCTTACAGAGAGGCTTTAAAAGCTGCTAGATCTGCTTATTTTTCAAACCTATTAGAAGAAAATAAACATAATCCTAGGTATTTATTTGAAACAGTGGCTAAACTAACGAAAAAGAAAGCTTCAAACACAGAAGGTTCCAAGCAGCACAGCAGTAATGACTTTATGAACTTCTTCACTTATAAGATTGATAATATCAGGGATAAAATTATAACTATGCAACCGTCTACTACAGTATCGCATCAGGCAGTGCATTGTAGTCTCCCTGAGGAAAAATTTGATTCATTCATTGCTATAGGAGAGGAAGAATTTACTAAACTCGTTAAATCATCTAAATCTACAACATGTATGTTAGACCCTATACCGACTAAGCTACTGAAAGAGATGCTTCCAGAGGTCATAGATCCTCTTCTTAATATCATTAATTCCTCTTTGTCTCTAGGATACGTACCAAAAAACTTTAAGCTGGCTATGATTAAACCGCTTGTTAAAAAAATGCAACTTGATCCTTCAGAATTAGTCAATTACAGGCCGATCTCGAATCTACCCTTTCTGTCAAAGATACTAGAAAAGGCAGTATCTTCACAACTATGTTCCTTTCTAGAAAGAAATGATATCTGCGAGGATTTTCAGTCCGGATTTAGACCATACCATAGTACTGAGACTGCTCTCGTTAGAGTAACAAATGATTTGCTCTTATCATCCGATCGTGGTTGTGTCTCTCTATTAGTGTTACTCGATCTTAGTGCTGCGTTTGACACCATTGACCACGACATTCTTTTAAATAGACTAGAAAACTATGTTGGCATTAGTGGAATTGCACTAGCATGGTTTAAATCATACTTATCTGACCGTTATCAGTTTGTAGCAGTAAATGAAGAGATGTCTTATCAATCACAAGTTCAGTATGGCGTACCACAGGGCTCAGTACTAGGACCGCTGCTGTTCACTCTGTACATGCTGCCATTAGGAGATATTATTAGGAAACATGGAATTAGCTTCCACTGTTATGCCGACGATACTCAGCTCTATATTTCTTCAAAACCTAACGAAACTTACCAATTCACTAAATTAACAGAATGCATAGCTGATATAAAAAACTGGATGACTCGTAATTTCCTACTTCTAAATTCTGAAAAAACAGAGATTCTAATTATTGGACAAAAAACTTCCTCACGTAATAACCTAGAATACTGTCTAACACTTGATGGCTGCTCTGTTAAGTCTTCGTCGTCGGTTAGGAACCTGGGTGTGCTCTTTGATACCAATCTTTCATTTGAAAGTCACGTGTCTAGTATCTGTAAAACCGCATTTTTCCATCTTAAAAATATATCTAAATTACGTCATATGCTCTCATTGACAAATGCGGAACAATTAGTCCATGCGTTCATGACCTCAAGGCTAGATTATTGTAATGCTCTACTGGGTGGTTGCCCTGCACGCTTAATAAACAAACTACAGCTGGTCCAAAACGCAGCAGCTCGAGTTCTTACCAGAACCAGGAAGTATGACCATATTAGCCCGGTTCTGTCAAAACTGCACTGGCTCCCTATTAAACATCGCATCAATTTTAAAATATTGCTGATTACTTACAAAGCACTAAATGGTTTAGCTCCGCGGTACTTGAGCGAGCTCTTAACGCATTATACTCCTTCACGTCTATTGCGATCTCAAAATTCCGGCCAGTTGATAATACCTAGAATATCTAAATCAACTGCTGGCGGTAGATCCTTTTCCTATTTAGCACCAAAACTTTGGAACAGCCTTCCTACCATTGTCCGGGAAGCAGACACACTCTGTCAGTTCAAATCTAGATTAAAGACACATCTCTTTGACATAGCGTTCACATAATACATTATAGACTTCTATAATTCAATATTAGGCTGCATAGATTAGGTCAGCTGGAACCGGGAACACTTCCCATAAATCCTGATGTACTTGTTACATCATGAGAAGAATGGCATCTACGCTAATTTTAGTGTCTTTGTTTATCCCAAGGTTTTCCCGCAGCCTGCCGGATCCAGGCCGTTTCCAGATCTGATGAAGGACCTTCGCCTGGACCCGATGTCAATGCAGTGCTGAAGGGCCAACTAGTCTCTCCCTATGGAGGATCCCTTTCCCACTCTACAGATAACGCGTCGTCGGGAAAACTCAATTTGCGTATCTACCCCGAATTGATAAAATAAAATAAAATTCTGAATCAAAACTATAAGGAAACACCAGTAATTTGTTTAGGTTTGGTTTGTAGGGAATTCCAAACCTGCACACATATATTCAAACGCACATAACTATAGAACTCGTTCTTAATGTGCATCTGAACGCCATCAGCGTTTCTCACAGGTTCGCGTTTAAAGTCTGTGTAGAGAGAATGGTGTCGTCTTGGCGGCCCTAATTTAAAAACAAATGATCGTTGCGACGGAAGCGAATCAATCAAAACTAACTTTAGCTGGAAAATAACTTTATTAAAGAACCGCTATAAAGCCAAAACAATCTTACGTTATATTATACATTTATCTCTGTGAAGCTGCTTTGAGACAATCTACATTGTTAAAAGCGCTATATAAATGAAGATGACTTGACTTGACTTGACTTGAAACAACGATCATCGTGTCAGGACCGCTCCCCACGTATCGACTAGGACATGAAAAGTTTAGCAGATTATTTGCGCTAAATGAATGGTTAATGTCATGGTGCAATGAGCAGAAACTGCTCTTTGTAAATAATTGGAATCTGTTTTGGGAGCGTCCTAGGCTTTTCCGTGCTGATGGCTTACACCCAAGCAGATTCGGAGCAGATCTTCTGTCGGATAACATCTCCAAAATGTTAAATACCTTTTGACTAGTAACCAAAAGTCCAAATCATAGTCTCTGCTGCACCAATTTAACTGATATAAATACTAGTGTAGAATATTGCATAGAAACCGTGTCTATTCCTCGTTTAGTGAGATCAAATAATAAATCCACTGCAGGATCTAGGAAAAATCTAATTGTTATTAAAACAGAAAATGTTGCTATTAGTAAACAAAAAACAATTTCTAAAGCTAGGTCTTCTAAACATTAGATCACTCACACCTAAGGCGGTTATTGTAAATGAAATAGTCACAGATAATAGCTTCGATGTACTTTGCCTAACTGAAACCTGGCTTAAACCAAATGATTATTTCGGTCTAAATGAGTCTGCTCCTCCTGGATACTCCAATAAGCATGAGCCCCGTCTGATTGGTCGTGGCGGTGGTGTTGCAACAATCTATAGAGATATTCTCAATGTTACTCAGAAAACGGGTTATAAGTTTATTTCGTTTGAAGTACTTGTACTAAATGTTACGCTCTTAGATGTTAGAAAAACATCCCTATTATCTCTAGCCTTGGCTACCGTATATAGACCGCCTGGGCCTTACGCTGATTTCCTAAAAGAGTTTGCAGATTTTCTCTCAGACCTATTAGTCAATGTCGATAAAGCATTAATTGTTGGAGATTTTAACATACACGTAGATAACACAAATGATGCGTTAGGGGCTGCGTTTACAGATTTATTAAATTCATTTGGGGTCAAGCAAAACGTCACTGGTCCCACTCATCGTCTTAATCATACACTCGATTTAATTATATCACATGGAACCGATCCAACCGATATAGATATTCCACAAAGTGATGATGTCACTGACCATTACATGGTAACTTGCATATTACGTACTGCTGTAATATGTCATGCGGCGCCGCGTTATCAACTAGGCAGAACAATCCTTCCATCCACCATAGATAATTTCTCAAATTGCTTATCCGATCTGTCTCAGCTGCTGCCTGAACCCAAACAAACAGATGAATTAGAAGAACTAACTAGCACTATGAGCACCATTCTCTCTAGAACATTGGATGTTGTTGCACCCATTAAATTAAAAAAGGTCAGAGAGAAAAGTAAAGCACCATGGTACAACAATACTACGCATGTTCTAAAGAGAGAAACCCGTAATTTAGAGCGTAAATGGAAACAAACTAATCTAGAGGTCTTTAGAATCGCGTGGAAAGACAGTATGTCACGTTATAAAAAGGCCCTAAAAGCAGCCAGGGCTGAGCACCTCCGCAAACTAATAGAAAACAACCAAAATAATCCAAGGTTTTTATTTAACACCGTGGCTAGACTAACAAATAAACAGACGTCACCCGAACAAAATATCCCGTTACAGTTCAGTAGTAATGATTTCATGAACTTCTTCACTGAGAAAATAGAAAGCATCAGAACCACAATTGTAAACGTTCAATCTTCAACTGCGCCTTATAATTCAGCCTCAATTATCACCCCGCAAGAACAATTACAGTGCTTTACAACTATAGAACAAAAAGAGTTAAACTTATAACTTCATCTAAAACTACAACATGTTTATTAGATCCTATACCAACTAAACTACTGAAAGAAGTGTTACCTGTAGTGGAAGAGCCTCTCCTCAATATTATTAACTCGTCTTTATCTTTAGGTCATGTTCCAAGAACATTTAAACTGGCAGTTCTAAACCACTCATTAAGAAACCACAATTAGATCATAATAATCTAGCAAATTATAGACCCATTTCAAATCTTCCATTTATGTCTAAAATATTAGAAAAAGTGGTGTCCGCTCAACTGGGCTCTTTCTTGCAAGAAAATGACATCTATGAAAAGTTTCAGTCTGGATTCAGGCCGCATCATAGCACTGAAACTGCGCTCGTTAAAATCACAAATGATTTACTTTTAGCTTCTGACCAAGGCTGTATCTCAATACTAGTTTTACTTGATCTTAGTGCTGCGTTCGATACTATAGATCACACAATACTCTTAGATCGACTACAAAATTATACTGGTGTTCAAGGACAAGCATTAAGCTGGTTCAGATCATACTTATCTGACCGCTACCATTTTGTCTATTTAAATGGAGAAAAATCGATCATTACTCCAGTAAACTATGGAGTGCCGCAGGGATCTGTGTTAGGCCCTCTATTATTCTCAGTATATATGATGCCACTTGGAAATATTATAAGGAAACATGGAATTAGTTTCCATTGTTATGCTGATGACACTCAAATATATATTTCATCACGGCCGGATGAAAACGCTAAATTATCCAAATTGACAGAGTGTGTTAAAGATATAAAAGATTGGATGACGCGTAATTTTCTTTTATTAAATCCAGACAAGACAGAGGTACTAATCATCGGTTCAACAAACCGCCCACAAAACCTCTCACAATACAACTTTAATATAGTAGGATGTCCTGTTACTTTATCCTCTACAGTAAAAGACATGGGTGTTATACTAGACTGCAACCTGTCTTTTGAAAATGATATTTCATATATTACAAAAACAGCCTTTTTCCACCTTAGAAACATTGCTAAGCTACGTAATATGCTATCAGTTTCTGACGCAGAAAAGTTAGTTCATGCATTCATGACCTCGAGACTAGATTACTGTAATGCTTTATTAGCTGGTTGTCCTGCATCCTCAATAAACAAGCTACAGTTAGTCCAAAATGCCGCCGCTAGAGTTCTTACTAGGTCAAGAAAATATGATCATATACTGTAACACCGATTTTATCATCACTGCATTGGTTACCTATAAAGTTCCGTATTAATTATAAGGTATTGCTATTGACTTATAAAGCCCTAAACGGCTTAGCTCCAGTCTATTTAACGGATCTTCTATCGCCCTATAATCCATCGCGCTCTTTAAGATCACTAAATTCGAGGCTTTTGGTCATACCTAGGATATCCAGAACCACCAAAGGAGGGAGAGCATTTTCACATTTAGCTCCAAAACTCTGGAATAGCCTTCCTGATAGTGTTCGTTGCTCAGACTCGCTCTCCCAGTTTAAAACTAGATTAAAGTCGCATCTCTTCAGCCAGGCATTCATATAATATTTTTAATCTTACAGTTCAAACTACAATCCGGCCTCTAGTCCATAAATGCCAGAGGAGAACTGGCCCCCGACTGAGCCTGGGTTCTCCCAAGTTTTTTTTTTCTCCATTAGGTCACCTGATGGAGTTTTAGGACACCATTAGGTCACTTGATGGAGTTTTTCGGTTCCTTGCCACTGTTGCCTTTGGCTTGCTCAGTTGGGGATATTTTGGGGATATTTAATTTAATTTTATCAATCAATAAATTCCACTAGAAACAAATCTTGTTGTATTATTTTAATTTAATACTGTGAAGCTGCTTTGATACAATCTTTATTGTGAAAAGCGCTATACAAATATACTTGACTTGATACTGTTCCATAACTTACAGGCCTTCACAGACAGAGCATTTTGTCCAAAGGCTGTTCTTCTAAAAGGCACCTCACAGTCACCTCTAGCGGAGGCCCGTGTCCTGGTACCACTGTGAGTCTTTGGTTTAAAGAACTCCGACATGGGAGGTGGGGCTAATCCATTTAACACTTTATAAACAAAACAGGCATATTTAAAATGTTTTAAATTCTCTTAAGCTTAATAGATTATGCTTTTGTAAAATATTACAAATATGGAAGGACATTGGCTTTTTATCAAAGACTTTTAAGGCATTTTTATAGAGTGATTCTATTGATTTGAGTGTGTTCATACTAGTCAATGTCCAACTTGTACAACAATATTCAATATGTGATAAAATCATAGAATGTAAAAACACTTTAGCAGCCCCAAATGGTATGAATTGACGAATTAGTTTAAAATTTTGTAAATTAAATTTGACTGTACTCGATATTCTTTTTACATGTTTTTTAAAACTTAATGTGGAATCAAGGGTCACACCAAGGTAATTAAATTCCGAGACGATTTCTAATTCTTCTCCTCTTAAAAATACACCAGATTGTTTTATGTCGCGGGACTGTTTAGTGAACATCATACAAACTGTTTTTTTAGTATTGAGTAGCAGACAGGATTTAAAAAGCCATTCATTTATAGGGACCAGAGCAGAGGTCAGGATGGCAGAAGCCTCTTGAACACTTTTAGCACTTGTGTAGATGACTACATCAGCATACATTTGAAATTCAACATCAACACAAGTGTTTGGAAGGTCATTTATATATAAAGAAAATAATAAGGGACCAAGTATTGACCCTTGAGGCACACCAACGGGGACATCTAGGAAAGACGATTTGACACTGTTAATGTTCACACACTGTTTTCTTGAGTCCAAGTAAGATTTAATCCATTGGATGGCATTTGAAGAGAAGTTAAAATATGTCAGTTTAGATAATAAAATATCATGATTATTTTATCGCTGTGTATTTTATCGCTTTATATAAGGCTGTAAAATTATTTTATTTTACAGCCTTCTGAGAATATAGTTCCCAGGGTGTGTACGGTTAGAAGATGGTTGTGTCTCATGTGACCTTGTTATTCGTACATGCTGTGACTATACAAATCACAACATGTAAATAGGAAAATGTTGGTGTTATTTTGTCACTTATTGGGAGCAGTATGCTAGCTGGAGCCGTTTACCTCCAGTCTTTGTGCTAAGCTAGGCTAGCGGTGGGTGCGTCAGACAGAGTTACGGCACGCACGGAGATGAAGAGGGTATGAATGGACTTATCTAACTCTGGGGGATACGGTGAATAAGCTAAAGTCCCAAAAAGTCGGCGTGTTCCTTTAACTCCCAAAAAAGAGGGAAGGAAAGAAGTACGAGCCTAGACTCACTCCCGTTGCCAGGTCTTGCTAGAAAACAGAAACCGTAAACAGAACAAGCCCATAATGAAGCTAAATCTTTATATTGAAAGCAGGCATAAACAAAACTGCACATCGTCAATAGAGGTTTAGCTAAAACTGCAAACAAGTCTTTGGTTGCGGTCAGTGTTAGCTAACATATTGCTTTGGTCAAAAAGAGCAGATACCAAACGCACAAAACGCCAAAGCGTTGCTATGGTTACCACTGCGAGAATCAATTTCGGGTGCGAGTTGTTTTCCGTACACATGGAATGATAATTTAGGGAATCCAGTTAGGGTTAGCAGGAGCATTCATCAACTATGTGAAATAAATAAAACGATTTCAGAATCGCCACTTGTCAGTCAAACACGGTTTTAGCTTTTTAAATCTTATGTACATTATGGCGTTACTGATAAATAAACTAATTATAAAACATATTTACTTTATATGCAAAGCAGCACATTGTCACATGAGCTCTTTCTCTTATAGGCATCACTGTCACAACACACAGCACTACCATCAGTTCCTGATTGGCCTCAGTTCAACACACACCTGTTCAGTTCAACACACACCTGTTCAGTTCAACACACACCTGTTCAGTTCAACACACACCTGTTCAGTTCAACACACACCTGTTCAGTTTAACACACACCAGTTCAGTTCAACACACACCTGTTCAGTTCAACACACACACCTGTTCAGTTCAACACACACACCAGTTCAGTTCAACACACACACCAGTTCAGTTCAACACACACACCAGTTCAGTTCAACACACACACCAGTTCAGTTCAACACACACACCAGTTCAGTTCAACACACAGTTCAACACACACCAGTTCAGTTCAACACACACACACACCAGTTCAGTTCAACACACACACACACCAGTTCAGTTCAACACACACACCAGTTCAGTTCAACACACACCTGTTCAGTTCAACACACACACCAGTTCAGTTCAACACACACACCAGTTCAGTTCAACACACACACCAGTTCAGTTCAACACACACACCAGTTCAGTTCAACACAAACACCAGTTCAGTTCAACACACACACCTGTTCAGTTCAACACACACACCAGTTCAGTTCAACACACACACCAGTTCAGTTCAACACACACACCTGTTCAGTTCAACACACACACCAGTTCAGTTCAACACACACACCAGTTCAGTTCAACACACACACCAGTTCAGTTCAACACACACACCAGTTCAGTTCAACACACACACCAGTTCAGTTCAACACAAACACCAGTTCAGTTCAACACACACACCTGTTCAGTTCACACCAGTTCAGTTCAACACACACACCAGTTCAGTTCAACACACACACCAGTTCAGTTCAACACACACACCAGTTCAGTTCAACACACACACCTGTTCAGTTCAACACACACACCTGTTCAGTTCAACACACACACCTGTTCAGTTCAACACACACACCTGTTCAGTTCAACACACACACCTGTTCAGTTCAACACACACACCTGTTCAGTTCAACACACACACCTGTTCAGTTCAACACACACACCAGTTCAGTTCAACACACACACCTGTTCAGTTCAACACACACACCTGTTCAGTTCAACACACACACCTGTTCAGTTCAACACACACACCTGTTCAGTTCAACACACACACCAGTTCAGTTCAACACACACACCAGTTCAGTTCAACACACACACCTGTTCAGTTCAACACACACCTGTTCAGTTCAACACACACACCAGTTCAGTTCAACACACACACCAGTTCAGTTCAACACACACACCAGTTCAGTTCAACACACACACCAGTTCAGTTCAACACACACACCAGTTCAGTTCAACACACACACCTGTTCAGTTCAACACACACACCAGTTCAGTTCAACACACACACCAGTTCAGTTCAACACACACACCAGTTCAGTTCAACACACACACCTGTTCAGTTCAACACACACACCTGTTCAGTTCAACACACACACCAGTTCAGTTCAGTTCAACACACACACCAGTTCAGTTCAACACAAACACCAGTTCAGTTCAACACACACACCTGTTCAGTTCAACACACACACCAGTTCAGTTCAACACACACACCTGTTC
The DNA here is from genome assembly GCF_951802725.1 of Rutilus rutilus. Lineage (NCBI taxonomy): Eukaryota > Metazoa > Chordata > Actinopteri > Cypriniformes > Leuciscidae > Rutilus > Rutilus rutilus. The sequence continues at coordinate 41,763,252 of NC_140217.1, read as the reverse complement.
AGTTCAACACACACACCTGTTCAGTTCAACACACACACCAGTTCAGTTCAACACACACACCTGTTCAGTTCAACACACACACCTGTTCAGTTCAACACACACACCTGTTCAGTTCAACACACACACCTGTTCAGTTCAACACACACACCAGTTCAGTTCAACACACACACACCTGTTCAGTTCAACACACACACCTGTTCAGTTCAACACACACACCTGTTCAGTTCAACACACACACCAGTTCAGTTCAACACACACACCAGTTCAGTTCAACACACACACCTGTTCAGTTCAACACACACACCAGTTCAGTTCAACACACACACCAGTTCAGTTCAACACACACACCAGTTCAGTTCAACACACACACCAGTTCAGTTCAACACACACACCTGTTCAGTTCAACACACACACCTGTTCAGTTCAACACACACACCAGTTCAGTTCAACACACACACCAGTTCAGTTCAACACACACACCAGTTCAGTTCAGTTCAACACACACACCAGTTCAGTTCAACACACACACCAGTTCAGTTCAACACACACACCTGTTCAGTTCAACACACACACCAGTTCAGTTCAACACACACACCAGTTCAGTTCAACACACACACCAGTTCAGTTCAACACACACACCAGTTCAGTTCAACACAAACACCAGTTCAGTTCAACACACACACCTGTTCAGTTCAACACACACACCTGTTCAGTTCAACACACACACACCTCTTCAGTTCAACACACACACACCTGTTCAGTTCAACACACACCAGTTCAGTTCAACACACACACCTCTTCAGTTCAACACACACACCTGTTCAGTTCAACACACACACCTGTTCAGTTCAACACACACACCAGTTCAGTTCAACACACACACCTGTTCAGTTCAACACACACACCTGTTCAGTTCAACACACACACCTGTTCAGTTCAACACACACACCTGTTCAGTTCAACACACACACCAGTTCAGTTCAACACACACACCAGTTCAGTTCAACACACACACCTGTTCAGTTCAACACACACACCTGTTCAGTTCAACACACACACCTGTTCAGTTCAACACACACACCAGTTCAGTTCAACACACACACCAGTTCAGTTCAACACACACACCAGTTCAGTTCAACACACACACCAGTTCAGTTCAACACACACACCAGTTCAGTTCAGTTCAGTTCAACACACACACCAGTTCAGTTCAACACACACACCAGTTCAGTTCAACACACACACCAGTTCAGTTCAACACACACACCAGTTCAGTTCAACACACACACCTGTTCAGTTCAACACACACACCAGTTCAGTTCAACACACACACCAGTTCAGTTCAACACACACACCAGTTCAGTTCAACACACACACCTGTTCAGTTCAACACACACACCTGTTCAGTTCAACACACACACCAGTTCAGTTCAACACACACACCAGTTCAGTTCAACACACACACCAGTTCAGTTCAACACACACACCAGTTCAGTTCAACACACACACCTGTTCAGTTCAACACACACACCTGTTCAGTTCAACACACACACCAGTTCAGTTCAACACACACACCTGTTCAGTTCAACACACACCTGTTCAGTTCAACACACACACACCAGTTCAGTTCAACACACACACCAGTTCAGTTCAACACACACCTGTTCAGTTCAACACACACCTGTTCAGTTCAACACACACACACCAGTTCAGTTCAACACACACACCTGTTCAGTTCAACACACACACCTGTTCAGTTCAACACACACACACCAGTTCAGTTCAACACACACACCTGTTCAGTTCAACACACACACCAGTTCAGTTCAACACACACACCAGTTCAGTTCAACACACACACCAGTTCAGTTCAACACAAACACCAGTTCAGTTCAACACACACACCAGTTCAGTTCAACACACACACCGGTTCAGTTCAACACACACACCTGTTCAGTTCAACACACACCGGTTCAGTTCAACACACACACCGGTTCAGTTCAACACACACACCTGTTCAGTTCAACACACACACCTGTTCAGTTCAACACACACACCTGTTCAGTTCAACACACACACCAGTTCAGTTCAACACACACCGGTTCAGTTCAACACACACACCGGTTCAGTTCAACACACACACCTGTTCAGTTCAACACACACACCTCTTCAGTTCAACACACACACCTGTTCAGTTCAACACACACACCTGTTCAGTTCAACACACACACCAGTTCAGTTCAACACACACACCTGTTCAGTTCAACACACACACCAGTTCAGTTCAACACACACACCAGTTCAGTTCAACACACACACCTGTTCAGTTCAACACACACACCTGTTCAGTTCAACACACACACCTGTTCAGTTCAACACACACACCAGTTCAGTTCAACACACACACCAGTTCAGTTCAACACACACACCAGTTCAGTTCAACACACACACCAGTTCAGTTCAACACACACACCAGTTCAGTTCAGTTCAGTTCAACACACACACCAGTTCAGTTCAACACACACACCAGTTCAGTTCAACACACACACCAGTTCAGTTCAACACACACACCAGTTCAGTTCAACACACACACCTGTTCAGTTCAACACACACACCAGTTCAGTTCAACACACACACCAGTTCAGTTCAACACACACACCAGTTCAGTTCAACACACACACCTGTTCAGTTCAACACACACACCTGTTCAGTTCAACACACACACCAGTTCAGTTCAACACACACACCAGTTCAGTTCAACACACACACCAGTTCAGTTCAACACACACACCAGTTCAGTTCAACACACACACCTGTTCAGTTCAACACACACACCTGTTCAGTTCAACACACACACCAGTTCAGTTCAACACACACACCTGTTCAGTTCAACACACACCTGTTCAGTTCAACACACACACACCAGTTCAGTTCAACACACACACCAGTTCAGTTCAACACACACCTGTTCAGTTCAACACACACCTGTTCAGTTCAACACACACACACCAGTTCAGTTCAACACACACACCTGTTCAGTTCAACACACACCTGTTCAGTTCAACACACACACACCAGTTCAGTTCAACACACACACCTGTTCAGTTCAACACACACACCAGTTCAGTTCAACACACACACCAGTTCAGTTCAACACACACACCAGTTCAGTTCAACACAAACACCAGTTCAGTTCAACACACACACCAGTTCAGTTCAACACACACACCGGTTCAGTTCAACACACACACCTGTTCAGTTCAACACACACCGGTTCAGTTCAACACACACACCGGTTCAGTTCAACACACACACCTGTTCAGTTCAACACACACACCTGTTCAGTTCAACACACACACCTGTTCAGTTCAACACACACACCAGTTCAGTTCAACACACACACCAGTTCAGTTCAACACACACACCTGTTCAGTTCAACACACACACCTGTTCAGTTCAACACACACACCTGTTCAGTTCAACACACACACCAGTTCAGTTCAACACACACACCAGTTCAGTTCAACACACACACCAGTTCAGTTCAACACACACACCAGTTCAGTTCAACACACACACCAGTTCAGTTCAGTTCAACACACACACCAGTTCAGTTCAACACACACACCAGTTCAGTTCAACACACACACCAGTTCAGTTCAACACACACACCAGTTCAGTTCAACACACACACCAGTTCAGTTCAACACACACACCTGTTCAGTTCAACACACACACCAGTTCAGTTCAACACACACACCAGTTCAGTTCAACACACACACCAGTTCAGTTCAACACACACACCTGTTCAGTTCAACACACACACCAGTTCAGTTCAACACACACACCAGTTCAGTTCAACACACACACCAGTTCAGTTCAACACACACACCAGTTCAGTTCAACACACACACCAGTTCAGTTCAACACACACACCAGTTCAGTTCAACACACACACCTGTTCAGTTCAACACACACACCAGTTCAGTTCAACACACACACCTGTTCAGTTCAACACACACCTGTTCAGTTCAACACACACACACCAGTTCAGTTCAACACACACACCAGTTCAGTTCAACACACACCTGTTCAGTTCAACACACACCTGTTCAGTTCAACACACACACACCAGTTCAGTTCAACACACACACCTGTTCAGTTCAACACACACCTGTTCAGTTCAACACACACACACCAGTTCAGTTCAACACACACACCTGTTCAGTTCAACACACACACCAGTTCAGTTCAACACACACACCAGTTCAGTTCAACACACACACCAGTTCAGTTCAACACAAACACCAGTTCAGTTCAACACACACACCAGTTCAGTTCAACACACACACCGGTTCAGTTCAACACACACACCTGTTCAGTTCAACACACACCGGTTCAGTTCAACACACACACCGGTTCAGTTCAACACACACACCTGTTCAGTTCAACACACACACCTGTTCAGTTCAACACACACACCAGTTCAGTTCAACACACACACCAGTTCAGTTCAACACACACACCTGTTCAGTTCAACACACACACCTGTTCAGTTCAACACACACACACCAGTTCAGTTCAACACACACACACACCTGTTCAGTTCAACACACACACCTGTTCAGTTCAACACACACACCAGTTCAGTTCAACACACACACCAGTTCAGTTCAACACACACACCAGTTCAGTTCAACACAACACACACACCTGTTCAGTTCAACACACACCTGTTCAGTTCAACACACACACCTGTTCAGTTCAACACACACACCTGTTCAGTTCAACACACACACACCTGTTCAGTTCAACACACACACACCTGTTCAGTTCAACACACACACACCTGTTCAGTTCAACACACACACACCTGTTCAGTTCAACACACACACACCTGTTCAGTTCAACACACACACACCTGTTCAGTTCAACACACACACACCTGTTCAGTTCAACACACACACCTGTTCAGTTCAACACACACACACACACACACCTGTTCAGTTCAACACACACACCTGTTCAGTTCAACACACACACACCTGTTCAGTTTAACACACACCAGTTCAGTTCAACACACACACCTGTTCAGTTCAACACACACACCTGTTCAGTTCAACACACACACACCTGTTCAGTTCAACACACACACACCTGTTCAGTTTAACACACACCAGTTCAGTTCAACACACACACCTGTTCAGTTCAACACACACACCTGTTCAGTTCAACACACACACCTGTTCAGTTCAACACACACACACCTGTTCAGTTTAACACACACCAGTTCAGTTCAACACACACACACCAGTTCAGTTCAACACACACACCAGTTCAGTTCAACACACACACCTGTTCAGTTCAACACACACACCAGTTCAGTTCAACACACACACCTGTTCAGTTCAACACACACACCTGTTCAGTTCAACACACACACCTGTTCAGTTCAACACACACACCTGTTCAGTTCAACACACACACCAGTTCAGTTCAACACACACACCTGTTCAGTTCAACACACACACCTGTTCAGTTCAACACACACACCAGTTCAGTTCAACACACACACCTGTTCAGTTCAACACACACACCTGTTCAGTTCAACACACACACCTGTTCAGTTCAACACACACACCTGTTCAGTTCAACACACACACCTGTTCAGTTCAACACACACACCTGTTCAGTTCAACACACACACCTGTTCAGTTCAACACACACACCAGTTCAGTTCAACACACACACCTGTTCAGTTCAACACACACACCAGTTCAGTTCAACACACACACCTGTTCAGTTCAACACACACACCTGTTCAGTTCAACACACACACCTGTTCAGTTCAACACACACACACCAGTTCAGTTCAACACACACCTGTTCAGTTCAACACACACACACCTGTTCAGTTCAACACACACCTGTTCAGTTCAACACACACCAGTTCAGTTCAACACACACCAGTTCAGTTCAACACACACACCAGTTCAGTTCAACACACACACCTGTTCAGCACGAAGTCGAGGATCTCAGCAGTGTGTCCACGATACTCTGACATCAGCATTCCTGATCGAGCGTCCCACAGAGTCACCACACCAGCCAGATTACAGGTGGAGACCACAGCAGACGCCTCTTCCCACTGCAGGTGGACTAGCCCAACCTGACACACACACACACACACACACGTCATATAAGGCAAGACGTTTTTGTGCCACATTTAAAGTATTCTCAGCTTTTACCTCATGTTTACACCGATGTCTGAGGCTCTGTGAATTCATATCATAAATGGCCAGTGTGCCGTCCAGATACGCAACGGCAACTAGAGGCAGCCTGGAACACAGCAAAACACTTCTAATAAGTCAAGTCACATTTATATATTATGAATGAAATCAATCCACAACCTGACCTCTGACCTGTAATGCTGCCTGAATCATAATCACACACTGTTGGCTCGTTGGCCAGAGGAGAACAGAGACTGAGTTTCTCACGAGGGTTTTCCTCCATTCTGTCTCTGATGGAGTTTGTGCTCGTCACTGTCGCCTCTGGATTCATTATTTGGAGAAACGTAATATTCAACAGTATTATTGATCTGACTGCACTGACACTACTGTATGATGACATCACTGTTTTCTCTAGAACTGCTTCATAGATGATCATATTTGATAAACTTTACAGTTAAACTGAACTGACCTCAGCTGATCTGTTTGCATCATTGCTCATTATTTTCCTGTTTATCACTAAAGCTGCTTGTACTGTATAAACAACATGTATTGTATTAAGCGCAACAGAAATAAAGGAGGACTACATGGACCCTAATAATAGGATTATTAGAACAGTTGGAATTAAACCTTAATTAATGTAACCACACCAATCAGAATAAATCAGCCAAATCAGATTTAAATTTCATTCAGATGTTAAGGGGTGGTTAGGGTTAGGGTTAGGGTTTCTAACCCATTCGATAGGACACACTTGATTGGACTGAAAACTGAAACTGCAAAGTTGATGTAGAACTGGGGTAATGACGTATGAAGCACAGAACGAGTTCTCCTTCCACTCGTCATCTGTGAAGAGCAGGACACTGTCGTCCCAGCAGCCCTTGCTTCAGACTCAGCCACAGATGCTTGTTTTGGGCATTTTTACTGCTTTATAAATATAAGCAGTGCTCGTCGTCTCCTAATCACAAGTCAGTGTTTGGTGGACTGATGTTACTCAGTTAAAAAGCGGGTCTTGTGCTCGGAGACTGGCTGTGAGAGATCATTGAGGATCACGGATGAAGTCTGACTGGCTGATCAATGTGTGTTTGCACTACATCAGAACACCACTACACACTTATGCCTGAGTAGAGTTAGATGCTTTACTTACACATTACAAAATCCCACAGATTCTACAGAGTTGGAATCCTGCTCCTGCATCGAGTCTTTCGCTTCAGTGTTTTCACTGGAAAATGAACATAACACCTAAAGAAGAAAATAAAGGAATCACACGGCAGAACATGTGAAGCTCTCTGATGTGGAAAAGCACTTGCTTCCCCCAGGAAAATATATCTTGATTTAAGAATTTTAAGATATTGTACTTTTTTTGTACAATATTTACAAGTAAAAGCATTTTTGCAGCGTGTATGAATGCTTTAAAAAGGAGGAGACCAAAATAATCTCTGGGTTTACCAAAGAAAACCAGGTTAGGTTCACAGAGTAAGTTAGCATGGTAAATCTCACAATCAATCCAGAATCATTTCTCGATTCACGACGCATCGATTTATTGTCCCAGCCCTAATGACTGATTTAACACTGTCTTGATTTGTGCATTAATTGTGATGTAATTATAAAGTATAAATAAAATCATCAATTTAAACATTATGCAGCATGACAAAAATGTGACTCAGTTTTCATTGACTAAAACTACACTAAGATTCCCAGATATTAGTTGACCTAAACTTGACTAAACGAAAACAGGACAAGGTTGACTTCATGTGATAAAAACTAAAGAGTACATTAGACACGACTAAGACTAAATAAAAAAAAATATCTGACAAAATGAACACTAGTGCTTTGAGACTTCCTGCTTCTTCATTAAAAGCACAAATAAAGACATAAAAATATCACTATAGTATTGAGTAAAAACCACTGGTTAGGGTTCCTCTGGTCACCTTTCCTGTGGATGTGTTGATGAGTTTGGCCTGACCGTCGACAGAGCCCGTCAGAACCAGCGTTCCCTCTTTATTGCAGGCCAGAGCCGTCAGCGGCCCCTGGTGCCCGTCGGGCCCTGAGGAAACACACACACACACACGGGTTCAGGGCTAACAACACACTTACATCCGCCCTATTGATTGAGTCATCTCACATTCTGTGCTTTATAGGGAAAGCAGAAGTGTTGGAACAGCATTAAGAGTGAATAATAACTTATGATTTCTCATACAGAAAGTTCTAGGACTGGGACAATAAACCGATGCATCACGATTCTCTCTCCAATCCATCCTGACTAGGGTGGTCCTTATTTTTAAAGTCTCCAATTGTCATGCTCTTAACCCTTCAAATTGTTCCTTTATATAAGAAAATACAGCATGCCAATTTTTATGGCAGTAACATAATATTACTGATAGCTCAATAGCTTTAACCTTTGAGATTTTGATGATTTTCGTAAAAAACTATCATTTGAATTGGTATTGTACCTGGCTAGTAAAATTCATATTCCACATACACACACATATATTCCATATGCTCCATATATTCCTAAATATGTATTTTAGATGCATATCTCAGTTTACTTATTGTAGAAACTAAATCCAAATGAATCCATCCATGACCTGTTTAGCAGATTTACCTTTCCTGGTGGAATCAATACATATTTCTATTGATGATCACCTTGGTTATTGTTTGGGTTTAGAGCACATTTTTTGGTTTAAAAAAATTGCATTACGTTCCTTGAAATTGACCCGGAACTTTGGCCGAATCAAGCAGATTATCAGGAGGCACAGGCAACCATACATGCAATGATCACGCCGAGAGAGGAGTGGCTCTGATTCAAGAGTACAGTGGCTATCTCACACACTCTGAAGAACAGCTGCAGTTTCTCCTTCATGTGGTGGAAGATCACCGACAGATCTATCCAGACTGCTAGAAGTCCACACTGGCTGCTGAGCATCAGAAATGAGGGATTGTTGAAAACTTTGTGCTTTTTTTGAGATTGTTGTCAGTGTTGTCATGTCAGTGTTGCTCTGATTTCAATAAAATGTAGTTCATTTGCAGCAACTTTTAATATGACTTGCATATCACAATAACGCCGCACAGCTTAACATAGGCAATCTTCCACATGATTGAGCTATCTCTAAATATCTTTTTTTTGTCAACATTTTTGCATATTTCCAATTCTGAAGTTAAAAGGAACAGTTTAAGAGGTTAAGACACTAACATTTTGCACAAAAAAAAAATTGGACTTGATAAGGACCACCCTAATCCTGACCCTTATTTTCTAACAGCAGATGGCGCTGTAGGCTAGCTTAACCACACGCTCTAATGCTCATGAAGAAGGTGTGTGTGTGTGATACCAGTCCACTGAAGGGTTAAGCGTACTCGCACCTCAGAGTGCTCTAATGATGCGATATTGATGATAACAGTCCCACTGCAAACACACTTGTAATTTATTTCAACCTTTTCGAACTTTATAAAATATTATTTTATAGCGGATTGAAGAAGTGTGTGTGAGGAACTGGAAGCCAGCAGAGTTTGGCTGAAACACACACTTCATCTGCTGTTAGAAACTACGATCAGAATCGAGGCGAGAGACAATCAGAATGCATTTGGAAAATCTCAGAATCGGTCCGGAATCGTCTGAAGAATCACGATGCATCGATGTCCCAGTCCTGGAGAGCACACACACTCATCATCAGCCCTCATCACACACACACACACACTGTGTCATCATCATGCAGCGACACCAACCACACTCATCATCAGCCCTCATCACACACACACACACTGTGTCATCATCATGCAGCGACACCAACCACACTCATCATCAGCCCTCATCACACACACACTCATCATCATGCAGCGACACCAACCACACTCATCATCAGCCCTCATCACACACACACACACACTCATCATCATGCAGCGACACCAACCACACTCATCATCAGCCCTCATCACACACACACACACACTCATCATCATGCAGCGACACCAACCACACTCTGACCAGTTCATCACAATCCTAAACTTTATTTGCAATCCGAAGCGATATCAGAAGAAGGGATTACCTTTGATGACACAGACGGCATTGCCTTGTTTTAAGTCCCACAGACGTAAACTTCCATCCTCGTATCCCACAATCACTCTCTTCCCTGTAAACACACAGACGCTCAGTTCACCTGCATCATCATCATCATCATCATCATCATCATCATCATCATCATCATCATCATCATCTGCTCTCACCGTCAGGGAGGATCTTCCCGCTGGTTGATTGACAGCTCGGGCCCGGGAAGGTCTTGCACTCTCCGCTCGGGATCTTCCACATCCACACGTTCCCATCGGCTGAGCCGGCGAGCAGCACAGGAGCGCAGGAGTGCCACTCCAGCCACTGATGATGAGGAGAAACACACACACATCACACACACTCCCACACATGCGCAACGCACACATGACCTGCTGTACACACACCTCCAGGTCTCCCACTTCAAAACTCCAGATCTCCTGCTTGTTCTCCACGTTCCAGACTTTGATGAGGCCGCTCATATCTCCGGACGCAACCAGCCGAGAGTCCCAGCTGAACGACACACACGTCACCGAGTCCTTGTGCCCTGCAGGAACACACAATCAGGTGTGTGTGAGGACGTGTGTGTGTGTGTGTGTGTGTGTGTGTGTGTGTGTGTGTGTGTGTGTGTGTGTGTGTGTGTGTGTGTGTGTGTGTGCTGAGAGTCCCAGCTGAACGACACACACGTCACCGAGTCCTTGTGCCCTGCAGGAACACACAATCAGGTGTGTGTGAGGACGTGTGTGTGTGTGTGTGTGTGTGTGTGTGTGTGTGTGTGTGTGTGTGTGTGTGTGTGTGTGTGTGATGAGAGTCCCAGCTGAACGACACACACGTCACCGAGTCCTTGTGCCCTGCAGGAACACACAATCAGGTGTGTGTGAGGACGTGTGTGTGTGTGTGTGTGTGTGTGTGTGTGTGTGTGTGTGTGTGTGTGTGTGTGTGTGTGATGAGAGTCCCAGCTGAACGACACACACGTCACCGAGTCCTTGTGCCCTGCAGGAACACACAATCAGGTGTGTGTGAGGACGTGTGTGTGTGTGTGTGTGTGTGTGTGTGTGTGTGTGTGTGTGTGTGTGTGTGTGTGTGTGTGTGTGTGTGCTGAGAGTCCCAGCTGAACGACACACACGTCACCGAGTCCTTGTGCCCTGCAGGAACACACAATCAGGTGTGTGTGAGGACGTGTGTGTGTGTGTGTGTGTGTGTGTGTGTGTGTGTGTGTGTGTGTGTGTGTGCTGAGAGTCCCAGCTGAACGACACACACGTCACCGAGTCCTTGTGCCCTGCAGGAACACACAATCAGGTGTGTGTGAGGACGTGTGTGTGTGTGTGTGTGTGTGTGTGTGTGTGTGTGTGTGTGTGTGTGTGTGTGTGTGTGTGTGTGTGCCGAGAGTCCCAGCTGAACGACACACACGTCACCGAGTCCTTGTGCCCTGCAGGAACACACAATCAGGTGTGTGTGAGGACGTGTGTGTGTGTGTGTGTGTGTGTGTGTGTGTGTGTGTGTGTGTGTGTGTGTGTGCTGAGAGTCCCAGCTGAACGACACACACGTCACCGAGTCCTTGTGCCCTGCAGGAACACACAATCAGGTGTGTGTGAGGACGTGTGTGTGTGTGTGTGTGTGTGTGTGTGTGTGTGTGTGTGTGTGTGTGTGTGTGTGTGCTGAGAGTCCCAGCTGAACGACACACACGTCACCGAGTCCTTGTGCCCTGCAGGAACACACAATCAGGTGTGTGTGAGGACGTGTGTGTGTGTGTGTGTGTGTGTGTGTGTGTGTGTGTGTGTGTGTGTGTGTGCCGAGAGTCCCAGCTGAACGACACACACGTCACCGAGTCCTTGTGCCCTGCAGGAACACACAATCAGGTGTGTGTGAGGACGTGTGTGTGTGTGTGTGTGTGTGTGTGTGTGTGTGTGTGTGTGTGTGTGTGTGTGTGTGTGATGAGAGTCCCAGCTGAACGACACACACGTCACCGAGTCCTTGTGCCCTGCAGGAACACACAATCAGGTGTGTGTGAGGACGTGTGTGTGTGTGTGTGTGTGTGTGTGTGTGTGTGTGTGTGTGTGTGTGTGTGCTGAGAGTCCCAGCTGAACGACACACACGTCACCGAGTCCTTGTGCCCTGCAGGAACACACAATCAGGTGTGTGTGAGGACGTGTGTGTGTGTGTGTGTGTGTGTGTGTGTGTGTGTGTGTGTGTGTGTGTGTGTGTGTGTGTGTGTGCCGAGAGTCCCAGCTGAACGACACACACGTCACCGAGTCCTTGTGCCCTGCAGGAACACACAATCAGGTGTGTGTGAGGACGTGTGTGTGTGTGTGTGTGTGTGTGTGTGTGTGTGTGTGTGTGTGTGTGTGTGCTGAGAGTCCCAGCTGAACGACACACACGTCACCGAGTCCTTGTGCCCTGCAGGAACACACAATCAGGTGTGTGTGAGGACGTGTGTGTGTGTGTGTGTGTGTGTGTGTGTGTGTGTGTGTGTGTGTGTGTGTGTGTGTGTGTGTGTGCTGAGAGTCCCAGCTGAACGACACACACGTCACCGAGTCCTTGTGCCCTGCAGGAACACACAATCAGGTGTGTGTGAGGACGTGTGTGTGTGTGTGTGTGTGTGTGTGTGTGTGTGTGTGTGTGTGTGTGTGTGTGTGTGCCGAGAGTCCCAGCTGAACGACACACACGTCACCGAGTCCTTGTGCCCTGCAGGAACACACAATCAGGTGTGTGTGAGGACGTGTGTGTGTGTGTGTGTGTGTGTGTGTGTGTGTGTGTGTGTGTGTGTGTGTGTGTGTGTGTGCTGAGAGTCCCAGCTGAACGACACACACGTCACCGAGTCCTTGTGCCCTGCAGGAACACACAATCAGGTGTGTGTGAGGACGTGTGTGTGTGTGTGTGTGTGTGTGTGTGTGTGTGTGTGTGTGTGTGTGTGTGTGTGTGTGTGATGAGAGTCCCAGCTGAACGACACACACGTCACCGAGTCCTTGTGCCCTGCAGGAACACACAATCAGGTGTGTGTGAGGACGTGTGTGTGTGTGTGTGTGTGTGTGTGTGTGTGTGTGTGTGTGTGTGTGTGTGTGTGTGTGTGTGTGTGATGAGAGTCCCAGCTGAACGACACACACGTCACCGAGTCCTTGTGCCCTGCAGGAACACACAATCAGGTGTGTGTGAGGACGTGTGTGTGTGTGTGTGTGTGTGTGTGTGTGTGTGTGTGTGTGTGTGTGCTGAGAGTCCCAGCTGAACGACACACACGTCACCGAGTCCTTGTGCCCTGCAGGAACACACAATCAGGTGTGTGTGAGGACGTGTGTGTGTGTGTGTGTGTGTGTGTGTGTGTGTGTGTGTGTGTGTGTGTGTGTGTGTGTGTGTGTGTGTGCCGAGAGTCCCAGCTGAACGACACACACGTCACCGAGTCCTTGTGCCCTGCAGGAACACACAATCAGGTGTGTGTGAGGACGTGTGTGTGTGTGTGTGTGTGTGTGTGTGTGTGTGTGTGTGTGTGTGTGTGTGATGAGAGTCCCAGCTGAACGACACACACGTCACCGAGTCCTTGTGCCCTGCAG
>NC_140217.1:41734447-41744447 GCF_951802725.1 Rutilus rutilus | reverse complement strand
TTTTTTTACTCAAGTAGGGGGTAGGAAAGCTCATCTAAAGATTATATCTCAACTTACAGGTGATTCAAGACCTTATTTAAAATCTGGTGTGTTTTAACTGCTTTTTTGTTTTGATTTAATTTACAGAGGGATTCAGCAAGACTTTTTAATTCAGAGCAAAATGCAATAAAATTTGGGTTTGAAGCTGTAACTTTACACTTATGAATATGACCTTTTCCAAGCAAGCACGGGATTTTAATAGCATTATTTAAAGGAACAGAACCAGTGTTACATGACAAAACCAGGAGCATTTCTTCAGTGATGTCAATAAGGTTATTAAAGGATGTAAAGATCAACATTGAAATCTCATTCCAAAATGGTACTGTAAAGGGACATTTAAAAAACAAATGAATCACTGATTCATTTTCAGATCCACAAAAAGAGCATTCTGGGTGAATATCCATAAATTTGGATAAAAATAACTTGCAGGGGTAAAAATTATGAATGATTTTAAGGTGGACTGCTTTGACTTTGTTTGGTATCACAAACTTCTTGTGAATAGACCATATGTTAGATAAAGATAAAGAAGGATATATCCGTTTCCATGAAGACACTGCTTTAGGAGAAATACTACTTATAGAGAGTAATGTTCTTCTGATATGAATATTATTGCATTTTCACAAGTCAATACCATCTATCATTAATCGAGGAATGTCTTCCTTTAAAGGAGAGTATTGTAAGGATGATTTGATAAGCTGTAAAAGTTTAGGCGGAATACCATTGATTATTCTCAAAAATTCTCTTGGAGTAATATTAATACTATTTTCCTTACAAACATTTTCATAACTAATCAGAGTCCCATCCGTGTTTATTCATTTTGAAATACATATTATATTCTTTTCTACACATTCACCTGAGAAGTTTAAATGTGGGATAAGTGATTTCACAAATTTTAAAATAAGCTGTAAAATCGATTGTATGTATTTAATGTCATTATGAACATATATCCTTTACTTTACAAAAAAATCCTAAGCCGTAGGAGGGCAACAACCCAGCAGCAGGACCGCTACCTCCGCCTTTGTGCAAGGAGGAGCAGGAGGAGCACTGCCAGAGCCCTGCAAAATGACCTCCAGCAGGCCACAAATGTGCATGTGTCTGCTCAAACGGTCAGAAACATTCGCCACTGGCGCCCTGTGCTCTTCACAGATGAAAGCAGGCAGCAGAACGTTGTCCATGGCGTCTCCAGACTCTGTCACGTCTGTCACATGTGCTCAGTGTGAACCTGCTTTCATCTGTGAAGAGCACAGGGCGCCAGTGGCGAATTTGCCAATCTTGGTGTTCTCTGGCAAATGCCAAGCGTCCTGCACGGTGTTGGGCTGTAAGCACAACCCCCACCTGTGGACGTCAGGCCCTCATACCACCCTCATGGAGTCTGTTTCTGACCGTTTGAGCAGACACATGCACATTTGTGGCCTGCTGGAGGTCATTTTGCAGGGCTCTGGCAGTGTTCCTCCTGCTCCTCCTTGCACAAAGGCGGAGGTAGCGGTCCTGCTGCTGGGTTGTTGCCCTCCTACAGCCTCCTCCACGTCTCCTGATGTACTGGCCTGTCTCCTGGTAGTGCATCCATGCTCTGGACACTATCCTGACAGACACAGCAAACCTTCTTGCCACAGCTCGCATTGATGTGCCATCCTGGATGAGCTGCACTACCTGAGCCACTTGTGTGGGTTGTAGACTCCGTCTCATGCTACCACTAGAGTGAAAGCACCGCCAGCATTCAAAAGTGACCAAAACATCAGCCAGAAAGCATAGGAACTGAGAAGTGGTCTGTGGTCACCACCTGCAGAACCACTCCTTTATTGGGGGTGTCTTGCTAATTGCCTATAATTTCCACCGGTCGTCTATTCCATTCGCACAACAGCATGTGAAATTGATTGTCAATCAGTGTTGCTTCCTAAGTGGACAGTTTGATTTCACAGAAGTGTGATTGACTTGGAGTTACATTGTGTTGTTTAAGTGTTCCCTTAATTTTTTTGAGCAGTGTATATATATAGTGATGTCACTGTACTGCTTAGGTTTGGGAAACAATGTTTCAGTATTCAGATAAGTGAATGAATTAGGTTTCAGTACATGATTCTATAGTTTGTACATAAATAAGGGCCTGAATGAAGAATCTGTTTGACCTTTTGAGACTTTTTAATTGATTTGATTTGTTTTGAATGGATCCAGCGTTCTGAACCTCCATTTAGAGCATAACCAGAGAAATGTGCATTGACTATCTAAATCTGTATTATTTTTCTATGACTTTTACAATCCTGGGAATTCCCTGTTACGTCCAGGTTTTCCATGACCGTGGGAACTTGGATCTGCTGAAGTACGGCATGAAGATGCAGAGAAACAGAGAAAAGAGAGTCAGAACACGATAGTAGAGAGCGAAAGCAGCGTGAGGAAGAAGTTTAGCTGGAAAATTGTAGGATTATTAGACACAATGATCAGCATTTTGGCAAAACACCTTAACTTAAATATAAAAATATGATTATAATTTAAAGGTTTTCTAAAAGAAGTATTAATCTGTTGATGGACATAATAATCTGGAGAAGGAAATATAGATGATATGGGACAGTGTGAGGACAAAATCAGATGACACTGAAAGCATATTAATGTGTGATCGATATGAGCACAACATATAATAACCATTTAGCATTAAGAGTACAAACTGTGACACGAGTAAAAGAGCTGATTGGTCAAGTCTGACTGTGAAAACAGCGTTCAGTGAGTCATAAGTGTATCTGCACTCATAGACTGTCATTATTAATCTCCATCAATCCGCACCGATTAAAGGCTTCAAAATCCATATTACATCAGTCCCAACACTTATTTGTATACAATGTAAGGCAAAGACGTACAAATTAATTTATATCTGTAGAATACATGATTGCAACATCTGTGTGAAAGCAAAAAGTGAACAAAAGGTATTAAATTAGACCTCTAGACGTGTTATATAACTTGTGCTCAGAGCTTCAGAAAGAGAAGTGAAATCCTGTTACCATGGAAACCACAGCACAACTGCTGCAAAACTGAGACTGAACATCAGCGTCTGAAGACAAGAGCATATCATGGAGAATGAAGAATATTATTTGATTATAACATGAATTATTCAGTTACTGAATAATCAGAGACACATCAGAGAGACTCTCCACTCTTGATCTGCAGGATCCCGAAGCTGAGCAACGTTAAATATCTATAAACATCTCTGAGATCTTGACCTCTCTGCACACACACAAGTCCAGGGGTCTCATTTATAAAGCGTGCGTACGCACAAAACGGGGCTGGAAACGTACGTACGCCAGTTCCCACGCAAAGGTTGTGATCTATAAAAAACAAACTTGACGGGAGAATGTGCGCACCTTTAAGCAAACTTTGAGCCGTGCATACGCACATTCTGGAGACAAAGGGAATTGGCGACACCGATGGTGAGCTGGAGTTAAGTGTCTTTTTGGTCACTTTTAGACAGAAAATCTAAAGAAAATTAAACATATACAGAAAGATAATACAAATATAATTTCACTCACCAAGCCTGTCACTTGAAGCAAATATCCATCCCTTCTTAAATGTCCGCGCCAGCGAGCGCACTGGGCCGTTTAGTGAAACTGACGCAAATAACAGTTTAAATAAATAAAATAATGATTTAAACTGTTTTACTTCTGATATAAACATTTAGATTAAATATGCCATTCAAATTAATGGAGTTAAACACTTAAACATGAAATACTGAGAAGTTACAACATTTTTATATTCAAATTCAGTCAATAGAAATATTTGTTGTGGATGCGATGCTTCTGAACACTTCCTGACTGTGGCGTGCTGTTTTAATGTTTTAACCACAGAGATAATTGCTTATCATGATAATACCAGATTGTCTGAGAAAATAGTTTCGTGCAAGTAATGCCCAAGGCATCTGTTTCCATTAAAAAATATAAATCAATTAAAAATACAATTCGGCCAGTGGAAAAGATTGAGAAAAACTTTCTCTGAAATGTATTTTACACTATTTGATTTATGTATTCAAAAACAAGGCAAGGATAGGCAACTACTTGATTTTTATTAATGTAATGTGTCTTGTACCGTTAAACGTTATCACGTGGATGAATAATCATATGCAAATGATATGCAGATGAGGATCTGCATAGTAAAACGAGGCGTTGTAAGCTCCATATATGGTTATTTCGGGGAGGAGACGCATGTGCGCACAATCTTCCGATGACTGGGATTTATAAAGTGAATTCTGCGCAGGTTCTGGCGTACGAACGGTTTTATAAATCTGAATATTTCTTTGCGTACGCCATTTTTGGCTTTCGGGCGCACGTACACTTTTAGTAAGGTTCCTACGCACAGTTTTATAAATGAGACCCCAGGTGAATAAAGCCAGACAACTAATGTTTCATCTACAACAGCCGAGGAAGAACTCAGTGTGTTTCAGTGTGTCTCAGTGTGTTTGAGAGAGTGTGTCTCAGTGTGTCTCAGTGTGTTTCAGTGTGTTTGAGAGAGTGTGTCTCAGTGTGTTTGAGAGAGTGTGTCTCAGTGTGTTTGAGAGAGTGTGTCTCAGTGTGTTTGAGAGAGTGTGTCTCAGTGTGTCTCAGTGTGTTTCAGTGTGTTTGAGAGAGTGTGTCTCAGTGTGTTTCAGTGTGTCTCAGTGTGTCTCAGTGTGTTTGAGAGAGTGTGTCTCAGTGTGTTTGAGAGAGTGTGTCTCAGTGTGTTTGAGAGAGTGTGTCTCAGTGTGTCTCAGTGTGTTTCAGTGTGTTTGAGAGAGTGTGTCTCAGTGTGTTTCAGTGTGTCTCAGTGTGTCTCAGTGTGTTTGAGAGAGTGTGTCTCAGTGTGTTTGAGAGAGTGTGTCTCAGTGTGTCTCAGTGTGTTTGAGAGAGTGTGTCTCAGTGTGTCTCAGTGTGTTTGAGAGAGTGTGTCTCAGTGTGTTTGAGAGAGTGTGTCTCAGTGTGTCTCAGTGTGTTTGAGAGAGTGTGTCTCAGTGTGTCTCAGTGTGTTTGAGAGAGTGTGTCTCAGTGTGTTTGAGAGAGTGTGTCTCAGTGTGTCTCAGTGTGTTTGAGAGAGTGTGTCTCAGTGTGTTTGAGAGAGTGTGTCTCAGTGTGTCTCAGTGTGTTTGAGAGAGTGTGTCTCAGTGTGTCTCAGTGTGTTTGAGAGAGTGTGTCTCAGTGTGTTTGAGAGAGTGTGTCTCAGTGTGTCTCAGTGTGTTTGAGAGAGTGTGTCTCAGTGTGTCTCAGTGTGTTTGAGAGAGTGTGTCTCAGTGTGTTTGAGAGAGTGTGTCTCAGTGTGTCTCAGTGTGTCTCAGTGTGTTTGAGAGAGTGTGTCTCAGTGTGTTTGAGAGAGTGTGTCTCAGTGTGTTTGAGAGAGTGTGTCTCAGTGTGTCTCAGTGTGTTTCAGTGTGTTTGAGAGAGTGTGTCTCAGTGTGTTTCAGTGTGTCTCAGTGTGTCTCAGTGTGTTTGAGAGAGTGTGTCTCAGTGTGTTTCAGTGTGTCTCAGTGTGTTTCAGTGTGTCTCAGTGTTTGAGAGAGTGTGTCTCAGTGTGTTTGAGAGAGTGTGTCTCAGTGTGTTTGAGAGAGTGTGTCTCAGTGTGTTTCAGTGTGTCTCAGTGTGTTTCAGTGTGTTTGAGAGAGTGTGTCTCAGTGTGTTTCAGTGTGTCTCAGTGTGTCTCAGTGTGTTTGAGAGAGTGTGTCTCAGTGTGTTTCAGTGTGTCTCAGTGTGTCTCAGTGTGTTTGAGAGAGTGTGTCTCAGTGTGTTTCAGTGTGTTTGAGAGAGTGTGTCTCAGTGTGTTTGAGAGAGTGTGTCTCAGTGTGTTTGAGAGAGTGTGTCTCAGTGTGTTTCAGTGTGTCTCAGTGTGTCTCAGTGTGTTTGAGAGAGTGTGTCTCAGTGTGTTTCAGTGTGTCTCAGTGTGTCTCAGTGTGTTTGAGAGAGTGTGTCTCAGTGTGTTTCAGTGTGTTTGAGAGAGTGTGTCTCAGTGTGTTTGAGAGAGTGTGTCTCAGTGTGTTTGAGAGAGTGTGTCTCAGTGTGTCTCAGTGTGTTTGAGAGAGTGTGTCTCAGTGTGTTTGAGAGAGTGTGTCTCAGTGTGTCTCAGTGTGTTTGAGAGAGTGTGTCTCAGTGTGTCTCAGTGTGTTTGAGAGAGTGTGTCTCAGTGTGTTTGAGAGAGTGTGTCTCAGTGTGTCTCAGTGTGTTTGAGAGAGTGTGTCTCAGTGTGTTTGAGAGAGTGTGTCTCAGTGTGTCTCAGTGTGTTTGAGAGAGTGTGTCTCAGTGTGTCTCAGTGTGTTTGAGAGAGTGTGTCTCAGTGTGTTTGAGAGAGTGTGTCTCAGTGTGTCTCAGTGTGTTTGAGAGAGTGTGTCTCAGTGTGTCTCAGTGTGTTTGAGAGAGTGTGTCTCAGTGTGTTTGAGAGAGTGTGTCTCAGTGTGTCTCAGTGTGTCTCAGTGTGTCTCAGTGTGTTTGAGAGAGTGTGTCTCAGTGTGTTTGAGAGAGTGTGTCTCAGTGTGTTTGAGAGAGTGTGTCTCAGTGTGTCTCAGTGTGTTTCAGTGTGTTTGAGAGAGTGTGTCTCAGTGTGTTTCAGTGTGTCTCAGTGTGTTTGAGAGAGTGTGTCTCAGTGTGTTTCAGTGTGTCTCAGTGTGTTTCAGTGTGTCTCAGTGTTTGAGAGAGTGTGTCTCAGTGTGTTTGAGAGAGTGTGTCTCAGTGTGTTTGAGAGAGTGTGTCTCAGTGTGTTTCAGTGTGTTTGAGAGAGTGTGTCTCAGTGTGTTTCAGTGTGTCTCAGTGTGTCTCAGTGTGTTTGAGAGAGTGTGTCTCAGTGTGTTTCAGTGTGTCTCAGTGTGTCTCAGTGTGTTTGAGAGAGTGTGTCTCAGTGTGTTTCAGTGTGTTTGAGAGAGTGTGTCTCAGTGTGTTTGAGAGAGTGTGTCTCAGTGTGTTTGAGAGAGTGTGTCTCAGTGTGTTTCAGTGTGTCTCAGTGTGTCTCAGTGTGTTTGAGAGAGTGTGTCTCAGTGTGTTTCAGTGTGTCTCAGTGTGTCTCAGTGTGTTTGAGAGAGTGTGTCTCAGTGTGTTTCAGTGTGTTTGAGAGAGTGTGTCTCAGTGTGTTTGAGAGAGTGTGTCTCAGTGTGTTTGAGAGAGTGTGTCTCAGTGTGTTTGAGAGAGTGTGTCTCAGTGTGTTTGAGAGAGTGTGTCTCAGTGTGTCTCAGTGTGTTTCAGTGTGTTTGAGAGAGTGTGTCTCAGTGTGTTTCAGTGTGTCTCAGTGTGTCTCAGTGTGTTTGAGAGAGTGTGTCTCAGTGTGTTTCAGTGTGTTTGAGAGAGTGTGTCTCAGTGTGTTTCAGTGTGTTTGAGAGAGTGTGTCTCAGTGTGTCTCAGTGTGTTTGAGAGAGTGTGTCTCAGTGTGTTTCAGTGTGTTTGAGAGAGTGTGTCTCAGTGTGTTTGAGAGAGTGTGTCTCAGTGTGTCTCAGTGTGTTTCAGTGTGTTTGAGAGAGTGTGTCT
The DNA here is from genome assembly GCF_951802725.1 of Rutilus rutilus. Taxonomy (NCBI): domain Eukaryota; kingdom Metazoa; phylum Chordata; class Actinopteri; order Cypriniformes; family Leuciscidae; genus Rutilus; species Rutilus rutilus. The sequence goes on along the minus strand of NC_140217.1, from coordinate 41,736,957 downwards.
CAGTGTGTTTCAGTGTGTCTCAGTGTGTTTGAGAGAGTGTGTCTCAGTGTGTTTCAGTGTGTTTGAGAGAGTGTGTCTCAGTGTGTTTCAGTGTGTCTCAGTGTGTCTCAGTGTGTTTGAGAGAGTGTGTCTCAGTGTGTTTCAGTGTGTCTCAGTGTGTTTGAGAGAGTGTGTCTCAGTGTGTTTCAGTGTGTTTGAGAGAGTGTGTCTCAGTGTGTTTGAGAGAGTGTGTCTCAGTGTGTTTGAGAGAGTGTGTCTCAGTGTGTTTCAGTGTGTCTCAGTGTGTCTCAGTGTGTTTGAGAGAGTGTGTCTCAGTGTGTTTCAGTGTGTCTCAGTGTGTCTCAGTGTGTCTCAGTGTGTTTGAGAGAGTGTGTCTCAGTGTGTTTCAGTGTGTTTGAGAGAGTGTGTCTCAGTGTGTTTCAGTGTGTTTGAGAGAGTGTGTCTCAGTGTGTCTCAGTGTGTTTGAGAGAGTGTGTCTCAGTGTGTTTGAGAGAGTGTGTCTCAATGTGTTTCAGTGTGTCTCAGTGTGTTTGAGAGAGTGTCTCAGTGTGTCTCAGTGTGTTTGAGAGAGTGTGTCTCAGTGTGTTTCAGTGTGTTTGAGAGAGTGTGTCTCAGTGTGTCTCAGTGTGTTTCAGTGTGTTTGAGAGAGTGTGTCTCAGTGTGTTTCAGTGTGTCTCAGTGTGTCTCAGTGTGTTTGAGAGAGTGTGTCTCAGTGTGTTTCAGTGTGTCTCAGTGTGTCTCAGTGTGTTTGAGAGAGTGTGTCTCAGTGTGTTTCAGTGTGTTTGAGAGAGTGTGTCTCAGTGTGTTTGAGAGAGTGTGTCTCAGTGTGTTTGAGAGAGTGTGTCTCAGTGTGTTTCAGTGTGTCTCAGTGTGTCTCAGTGTGTTTGAGAGAGTGTGTCTCAGTGTGTTTCAGTGTGTCTCAGTGTGTCTCAGTGTGTCTCAGTGTGTTTGAGAGAGTGTGTCTCAGTGTGTTTCAGTGTGTTTGAGAGAGTGTGTCTCAGTGTGTTTCAGTGTGTTTGAGAGAGTGTGTCTCAGTGTGTCTCAGTGTGTTTGAGAGAGTGTGTCTCAATGTGTTTCAGTGTGTCTCAGTGTGTTTGAGAGAGTGTCTCAGTGTGTCTCAGTGTGTTTGAGAGAGTGTGTCTCAGTGTGTTTCAGTGTGTTTGAGAGAGTGTGTCTCAGTGTGTCTCAGTGTGTTTCAGTGTGTTTGAGAGAGTGTGTCTCAGTGTGTTTCAGTGTGTCTCAGTGTGTTTGAGAGTGTCTCAGTGTGTTTCAGTGTGTCTCAGTGTGTTTTAGAGAGTGTGTCTCAGAGTGTTTCAGTGTGTTTGAGAGAGTGTGTCTCAGTGTGTTTGAGAGTGTCTCAGTGTGTTTCAGTGTGTCTCAGTGTGTTTGAGAGAGTGTGTCTCAGTGTGTTTCAGTGTGTTTGAGAGAGTGTGTCTCAGTGTGTTTGAGAGAGTGTGTTTCAGTGTGTCTCAGTGTGTTTCAGTGTGTTTGAAAGAGTGTGTCTCAGAGTGTTTGAGAGAGTGTGTCTCAGTGTGTTTTAGAGAGTGTGTCTCAGTGTGTTTGAGAGAGTGTGTCTCAGTGTGTTTCAGTGTGTTTGAGAGAGTGTGTCTCAGAGTGTTTCAGTGTGTTTGAGAGAGTGTGTCTCAGAGTGTCTCAGTGTGTCTCAGTGTGTTTTAGAGTGTGTCTCAGTGTGTTTTAGAGAGTGTGTCTCAGAGTGTTTCAGTGTGTCTCAGTGTGTTTTAGAGAGTGTGTCTCAGTGTGTTTTAGAGAGTGTGTCTCAGAGTGTTTCAGTGTGTCTCAGTGTGTTTTAGAGAGTGTGTCTCAGTGTGTTTGAGAGAGTGTGTCTCAGAGTGTTTCAGTGTGTCTCAGTGTGTTTGAGAGAGTGTGTCTCAGTGTTTCAGTGTGTTTTGCAAGTGTTTCAAATGTCTGTACAAGTCTAAAGTGAACACGCAAGTGTTTCAATGTGTTTCATCCCATATGGCCTCCCATATGTGACCCCCACGCCGTCTCGTTGTTAGAGACGAGGACCAGTCTCACTGACTATAGCAGTAGAGCTACGAGACATTACACTAATCTATAGCATTAAACACGGATCCACTGCAGGAATAGAGATGTTTGAAATGAAAGGGTTTGTTAGTTAGGTGATACTCGTTCACGCTTAATGAAATCTAATAATCGAAATGAAAATGCTGCAGTGTTTAATTTGTCTTATATGAAAATAATAAAGTCATCTGAAGGCTGAAGAAATGTGTGACTTCACTCTCTGAGAAAGAGTGTATGACATGATAATAAACATAAACGTCTCAGTGCTGAGCGTTACAGGTCTGTCTAAGTCCATAACTCACAGTCTCCTCTGATAACAGATCGGTCTAAACTGTCATGTGCCGATATCAGCCGTAAGCGAAATCTCTGTTTGCAGACACGTGATACAGCTGTTGTTTGTGTTTGAATAATGATTATTAACATGGATCCTTCAGTTCAGCAGGAGAGGTGAAAGATTACTGAATTGA
>NC_140217.1:41719447-41729447 GCF_951802725.1 Rutilus rutilus | reverse complement strand
CGTCAGTAATCCAGGATTCGTTTAATGATGTAATGGGATTTCCATCAAACACGGCTCAGATCATCCGCTGTTCCCACCTGTGCTGTGAGTGTTGTGATCTCACACAGTTTCACTACAGGAACACTGTTGTAGTTTTATTTCAGAGATTTAATGTTATAAAGGCCAGTGTCTATTGCGGTCAAACACAAAAATGTTGTGTAGTTGTTCTGGTGTGACTTCACATCAACAAGGTGCGTAGAAGAAAAGTGAAAGAAATACTGGAACAGGACCAGCAACACTTGGAAAGGGAATGGAGAGATCAAAAAAGCCCAGTTTCTTCTGTCATGGAGGTTTCTTGGACTCTTTAGACACAGAGGAGTTCACTGTTGTTTTTAATTCTGGATGTTTGGATGTTATGAATGATGTTGCTCCTCTCAGAATTAAAAGGCCTAAAGCTCATGCTATAACAGTGAAACACAGGCCTGAAGGAAAGCTGAACGCAGACGGAAAAGAGACAAATTGCAGGTTTCTTATGAAATGTTAAAGGATAGTCTCAGTAAATACCAGAACGCAGTTAAAGCTGCTAGAACCAAAGATTTTTCTGATTTAATAAGTAGAACTGCTCACTGCCCAAAAGTTTTATTTAGCACAATAAACCCCTTTTTTATAAGGAAGATTGAACTGATTAGAGAAGATATTGTGCTTCTACTATTATTGTTCCCAGGCCAAGTTCTGGTATATTTGATCTGGTCTCTCTTCCAGTCCTAGCGGATATAGTTAAACACAGCTACTCCACTGGATCCCATTCCTCCTCGATTTTTAAAAGATCTGTTTGAAATCATGGGCTATCTATTGGGAATAGTTCTTTAATCAAGGAATTAAGGGTTAGTGTTGTTCCACCCGGTCTTAAACCAGCAGTGGTTTCTTACCAGAGCTACCAAATTACCTTTTTTATATGAAATTATATGAAGGTTGTTCTTTCTCAAATAACCCTTTTTCTATCAGAGAAGGATATTCTGGATAAATTCCGATCTGGATTTAGAGCTTTTGTTTTTAAATGCGATATATATATAAATAAATAAACGTTGAAGTTGAAAATTCCCATCAGGATTCCCCAGCGTCGTGAGCTGACGAAATCGGACAGGCGTAACTGCAGCGCTCTGATTGTCCGGTTTTATCAGTCCTGTCCCTCTTTATCCCTCTTTATCCCTCTTTATCCCTCTTTCTCATCTGTTTATATTTATCTAAGCATCACTCCAGTAGCTCAACTAAGGGATATTTATAGATCATGGATTCTGCACGTGCGTCGGACAAACAAATGTGCCGATTGTTTCTGTCCCTCCAGACGCTCGCTAATCCCCCAATCCCTCCATCTGACTCCTGCTCCGTCTCACATCTGTTCCCAGCGCCGGAGTCTCAGGTCACGCACGGAAGCTTGCTGATTTTAATTGCAATCGGCCCAGACAAACAAAAGAGCGCAGCAAGCCAGCGGGGTGAGAGAGATACTGGATGTTCTGCCAACATCCGATCCCAGTCCACACAGGACCCGTCACTGCTATCCCACCTTTGACATCGCAGGCATTTGTCTGTGGGCATTCCGGACACTGATGTAAAGATCCTAATGATATTGCGTCTAATTAAAGTGATGATTCGGCATGTTCCCAATTTTGCCTAATTGCCACATTCAGAAGTCCTTTCATTTTTCAGTGTTTTCATGCCTCTCAGTGGCTCAATGGCTCAGTGGCTCAGTGGCTCAGTGGCTCAGTGGCTCAGTGGCTGCGCGCGCATTACAGAATAGGAGATGCTGCATCAATTATTTTGACAGTACGACGACTAGTAGCCGGGAAATACTGTAAATTCATTCTAAAATGTTCTTGCATTGTATAAACACTGATTTCTAAGGTAGTGATAGAGGAATATCAAAATAGAGTCTTTGAATCATTCATTCAAAATAGACCGGAGCAATTAACAATTAACACTGTGTCAGAAACTCTAGTAGATTACATGTTACTTTGTTTAGTTGTCTGTTCAGATTCGCTGTTTGAAACAAAGCAAAAAATCCAGAATCCTGCGCTATGAGAGGAAGAGTTATGATGGTATCTTTAGACCTGCTGGACATTGTTACTCTCTCCTGTTCTGTGGCTGAGGAAATGCTCATCCGTCTCATTAGTAGACCAGGAAACTGAAGGAAAGTGAACAGCACAGATGCTAAATCAGGATCCGACCCAGATCAGTTAGGAATAGGATCTAGTCATATATCACCTCCATTAATGTCACTGCCATGACTTTTTCCAGCATCTTTTTAAGCCTGTCATATATAATCAAAGCAACATACATCACATAAACAATTTATTCCGGTCTCATTTTTTTCAAGAGCAATATCTTCTTATTGGCGTACATTAATAGAGCAAAACTTTTACCAAATGAATTGGCCTCTACAAAATGGTATAGCAAGAACTCCCGTTCATAACAGGCTTGAGAATGTTGTTTTGCCTGCAACTAACGACTCTGTGGCATCTTTGATTATAGAAATGTGGAGCTGCTCCAGTGGATGAATGGATGAATGGATGAATGGATGTTGGCCACTTCTTTCTGCTCTCCGAAGTGCTCTGTCAGACCTGAAGCATTTACCAAAATTTAAACAAGCTTATCTGAGACATTGGCCCTCATTTATCATTCTTGCGTAGAAACGGGCGTATATGTTGGCGTAAGATTATGCTTACACTCTTCTCACCGCCTGATTTATGAAGCTGTGCGTACCTCTGAAATCCAGGTGTACGCAATACCTGCGCTTGATAAATGCCGCGGCTGAAAACGAGCGTCATTAGAATAACACGCCCCTATATATTCAAGTCTCCGCTCCCCCACGCCCTCGTTTTACGCCATGGACACACGGAAGACGGCAAAGAAGAGAAACTTGGATGAGCAAATGACCTATCACAATGCATTATTTTACAGCACGTGTTTTGAAACAATTAGCATTTAATGTTGTATCACGTCACATGTATTGGGGTGTACAATAGTGATGATGATGATGTGATGTGGAGTACCATTCATTCACATTAATAATTGCATGACAATTTGTAATATTATTATTTTTATTATTAATGACGCTTATTGTTATTTAGAAGAAGAATGTTGTTATTATTATTATTTGTATTATTATTATTATTATTTAAAAGAAGAAGAATGTCATTTTTATTATTTTGTCAGTCTGAATTATTTTTTGGTCATTGAAAGCCTTCATTACTGAACCCAGTCCGTGCGCACCTGCCGGGCCTAACCCTGCACAGGCTCGCAACTGAAGGAATACATATGCCTATAAATCAAATGCTTTGGTAAAGTCACACAAATTAAACATTGAAGTCCATGTTGCACAAAAATAAACACTGAAGTTTATAATTACTATGTTGTTGTTTTTTTACAGTGGGTCATAATATATCATATCTTTTAGTTTGTCAGTGTGTTTTGTGGTGTTAGGAATTGTTTTTCTGCGCATTTCCGCACTAACTCAAAACGTACATGTACACCACCTCCTGAGCTGGCGTAGGATTTGAGCGTGCCGTACGCCAACATCCATATTGATCAATCTCAAAGTCACCGTGGTTTTGGGTGTACGCTGGAAATTTGGTGTACGCACTTTTGATAAATGAGGGCCACTGTGTTTTACTCTCTCATTCTAGCCTGAAAATGCATGCGATTGAGTTCAAGTCAAATTAAATATTTGTTTACCTTTTAACTCAGCCAGTCTTACTGTTGAATAGAGTAGCAATGGATGTTGCGTTATAACTGCAGTGATTTAGGTATGAGGGAGTATGTTTGAGAGAGAGTGAGAGAGAGACCGAGAGACCTACAGCAGATTTATTTATACAGCGCTTTTCAAAATAATCAAAGCAGCTTTACAGAGATAACAGGAAAATAATGCAACAAAGTTTGTTTCCAGAAGAAAATAGCGTCACAGTCCAGCTTAAGTAAGTTCAGTGATGTTTCATTTTTGTTTTAAAAAAAGTTATTAATTTAGTTAATTTATATATATATATATATAGCCGCTCTGGAGTAAACCTTGATGTCATCGTCCAGCTCAGTTCAGTTTGCATATTATAGTGTCAATGCAGGCAGATCAATATTATTGTTGAATATTACATTTAATGTCCCCAACTAAGCAAGCCAAGCCAATGGCAACAAAGGGGGGAAAAGGCGACAGTGGCAAGTGACAAGTTCAGCTCGTAGGGTTCTTTAGCTTTTTTTTAATCTAGACCTGTTGTCTCTAGTCTGTAAACTAGTCTGAAAAACTCTTTAGCTAAACTAAAACCCTAACACAGAACACAGTCTGACTGTTAGTCTGGAGGCTTTCGTGATCTCTGTTCCTTTGGGTCGCTTCTCCCCGTGGTCACCGGCTGACAGAGTGGCGTAGATGAAGACTTGCCTGTGTTTCAGTGCTGGGGTGGTGTGTGTGTGTGTGTGTGTTTGTCACTTCAGTATCACTTCACTTGGGGACAAACTAATCCACCATAACCACAGCATCAGGACACCTTCAACTCTTTCCCTGCCAGCGAACATCAGCGCTCAGCTTAATGTTTCAGTCAAAGCCTTTGGTCTAAAAGATGTTGGCCGAATGTTTGCGTTGGGAATGGCCTTTTTGCATGCCACTTAGTTAAACTCGGCTCCGTTGCGCCGTCATTTTCATGACTACAACAAGGCTGACATGCAGTTTTATTGTCTTGTGGTTTTCTGAAGGTGCTTTGCTCTATGAAACTGAACTCAGGTTTCATGCCTGTTGCTGTATGGGGTGATGCGTAACCACAGCTCTCTTATCAAGGTAGTAGTCCAACACATTGGCATGCAAAGTGATACGTTTAGTCATATTGGTTTAAATAACCACAGCATATTAGTTTCACGTATGAATTTCAGGCTGTGTGTGTTCCTCATACATTGCATTTCCAATGCAAATCACTAGTCCACAAGTGTTTTTGTCTGTATGGGCTTTTGGAACAGAGTGGCAACTCTTGATCCATATGAAGTGAAAATATTCTAATTGTGGAATAATGTGCTAACCCTTTTTTTAAACCTTAGATTATTGTAGCTTAGGCTCCCCTCAGCCCCACATATCATCTCTCCTCAGATTAATTATTATATGAAGTTGTGTATCGTGGTGGATCCCTATCTGTACTTACTGACACAGAAGAAGTCTTTGCTCATTGTTTGGACGGACCGAAGATGTTTGTCGACTATCACTTCTGATTCCCTCATAGCTTTTCAGTTTCCTCCATTGACCATCAGGTTGACTGGAAATTCTGTGTGTTAAAAAAAAATTAAAAGATGTTTAGCCTTTTGTAATGCACTAAAATCATATGCATGTCATAACCCTAATGTTCATTCGGCCGTTTTATGTTGTAAATGCTAACATGTCTTGTTGTTTCATGTGAATACTAACATTGAACTCTCTGCTAAGCCTAACTATTACAGTTCATCACCCTCCCTGTTGTTCTGAACCGTACTGATTGCCAAAAAGCAAACACACTCGGGCTCATCCCTCATGGATGTGGAGACACAGCGGATCTGAGATGAAGCTACACCTGTCCTTCTAAAAATAGACGCTCGCATATAAACAGAATTCCCTGATGCACGGCTGCGATGAGGCCTAATTAGATGAACATCAAAGCAGTTTACAGGGGTTGTCTTAGTCCTTGGAAATGTACCAAGAATAGAAGTTTGTGAAGGATTCGCAGCCCTGGGGAAAGTCAGTGCTTCTGCTCTTGGGTTACAAAGGAACCAAGGATGATGAGCTGGTAAATATCATGCCAATGATCGCTGGTAAAAATGACCAGATATTTAACTGAGATTGAACACCCACTCAGCTCAGGGAGTTGTGTTGAAGGAGAATGTTAGTCTGTGTCTGCTTGCATACTGAAGACTTCCCTCCCTCCATGCCTCCCTCTCTCTCTCTCTCTCTCTCTCTCTCAGGGGTTATTTATAGCCGGGTCTTGCTGTGTTGGGCTGCTGTGAAGAAGTGAAAAGCCTTTTCATGTTCTCTGTAATTACCATCTGCTGCTTTACTCCTCATTTACACTGTTATTTACCACACTGCCGCTCAGCTGCCATCAATGGACCCCTTTACTTGTAGTCTTCACTTGTAACGTCTGACTTTAAAGGCCTCCGTACTTTAAAAACCTACGCGATTGGCTCACTTTTTCAGAAGAACAGTTTAATAAACAATGACCAGTTTAAGTTTAACGAACAATAAACACCAACAGCTGTGTGTTTTCAGGTAAAAGCTGAAATATCTGAATGTTAGAGAGGTAGAAAACTCTTTCTCCACTGGTTGAACATCTACTGAAAATGTGAAACATTTATGATTTATGTGTTGCTTGCAAAACATGTATTTCCTCCATGTGACGGTGAAAATAGATTGTTTTGCCACTGAATCATGCTCTGTTTCTGTCGTTTTGTCTCAGACTCTCAGATGGATCAGACTGTGGAGATTTTGAAGCCGTCAGCGTTCGACCACATTCCCACAGGTAAGACAACCCATGTCTTATCGTGATCCTCAACAGAGTAAAAACCATGATATACATACAAATGATAAAATACAACCAATTATACAGTTGTAGAAAGATAGAATAGACAAATAAACGGCATTTAAACTTTGAATGGAGGACACACGCTTCCCATATTTCTACTTGTTGCTGTCAAGTCTGTGTCCAATCAAACTGTATTTAAGTATTTTAGCACAAATTCATCGGTCATTTGGTAGAATCTAGTCAAATTAAACAGATTTTAAGGACGTTTTTGTTGCATTTGTATGACAAACTGTTTTTGCTAATGTGAGTCTAGCACTTAGCGCTACTAAAGGAGCTGTTTATTTTTGGTATTGTAACTGATAACAGGAGATGTGAGATACACTGATTATCGTCTTGGGCGTCTGTTGGGGAACAGTCTAACATCAGCATTATGTGCTGTCTGACTCTCCAGCTGCCATTGAGGGATTGTGAAGATATATACAGTTTACTGTCATATATATATTTTTGCAAAACTGGAGGAGCTGTGAGTACGTATCTGGACGATTGTGACACACAGATCATTCAAACGTGTTGTGACTTTATCTGTTGTGTCTGTTGGATTGTTTCGTGTTCTCAGCACTTTTAATGCGTACAGTAGCTCATTTTATCCCAGCATAACGCCTTGATTTAGCACACTGAATTATAGATGAGGTCTTACAGAGACGGTGAGAGATGAGCCTTAGCGTTTCAAAACCGCAGCATGGAAATTACAATAACACTTAAACAAGTTCGGTTTTGTTGCGTCTTCCTGTGTTTGTGTTCAATCTTCATGTAGATTCCCGTTCCAAATAAAGCGTAGCACTAGATCGCGTCGATCACGTTTTGAAGATGCTTCTCTGCGAGTGTTAGTGTTGGGCATGTTGTTATCATGTCTGCTAATTACATCAGAGATGATGGAGGATTGATGCATTTTCAGGATAAACAACCTAAGCTCTTTGTTCTGCATCGGTGACCAAACAAACGTGCTGTGCCTCTGTTTGTGATGTGTGTGTGTGAAGCGTGGCGTGGGCTGGAGAACGAGCGTCGGGTTGTGTAGGACTCTGACTAACGCTGTTCGCCTCTGATGAATGAAGCACACGCCTCTTCTGTGTGTGTTTGTGTGGTGATTGTACTCAGTCACAACAGTACGTTTGTGCAATTTGTAGTGCAACTAAGGATGCCAAAAAAAGCAGTGACGGCTAAAGAAGTTTGTCTATGAAGGATTATGTGTATTTTCAGTCATCTTTAGTCAGATGCATTTAAATTGTGACTGTGTGTAAAGTGTGAACAGAATGGCACACACAGACCTATGGCCAATAGAAACTGATGGGTGTGAATGACAAAGAAACAACATTGCTGTTTCCGTTGTATGTAGCACTTTTGTCTTGTGTGTATAAAGTTCTGTAACTCTGGGTTAAGATTCTTTGAAGGCCGACATGCTAACATCGCTGCTAAAGAACTGTGCTACACTACTACCTTCAGTAAATTCTTTCCAGTAAAAGCTTACTTATTTTATGTATTAGAGAACTCTAATAGATTGCGAGCCACCCTAACGGCCACTCGGCCAAATACAGCAAAATCTAACAATTGTCTGAAAAGGTTTCACAAAACAACCCAATCTGTAGAACATGTCTCTCTCTTTACCTTGTCCTGCAGAAATGTTTGTGTGTCTTTAAACGTTGGTTCTACTGGCTCGTTAATGTTGTGACTCGCTCAACAGTTCAGATACTTGTTTAGATCCCTCGTCTTCACAGATCTCCTGACACACACCACATCGGGCGTTTCACACAACATCCACTAGCTCTAACGAGCAGAGACCAGACCACCAGGAACACACACATCTAAACCACTGCAATGCTGCTGCTTCGTGGGACTAAAATAGGCCAGGAATATGAAGCGGTGGAGCTCATCACTAGAAGAGAGACTGAGACGAGGCATCAGTGTTGAGCCATTAGGTTCATAAACATACTTTGAGCTCATTTGATGATGCGAGGGATTGTTTCGCAACATGACCATCAAAGTCCTGGAAAGCCTAAAGGTCTAAATGTCCTAATGATGTCTGTTCGTCAGGGAAATCATCCTTTCAGATCAGTTTTGTCCCATGAAGTACATGATTATGTAACACATAAGATGCAACATAAGCTGCTGATCATTTGATCTCTGAGAATCTGTGAAATGGTCTTGAATTGGATGTGACGTACATGTCACCCATCTCACTGTCCCGACTCAGAGCTGAAAGTGAGCCATGAGATGATGAAGCATTGGCTGTTCAGGGCGTCTGAGGATCACTGTGTCGGCTCTGATGGCCGTCGGTCTGAGATGTGTTTTATCTGGTGTGAGTGGAGTTGCGGTTGTCGGTCGGAGGCTTGATGTGATCGAAGTGTTTGAGAGCTCATCAAAGCTGTCTGGACTCTCTGCTCTTGGCAGCAAGTTTGTCTGCCCGTTAGTGAATTAGTGAATGCGCGTACGCAACTAACTCAACATGCTAGCATCAGTGTTTACTCACTCTCGTACGGAGACGTGTTTCAGCCGTAGTAGCAGGGAAAGGGTTATGGTTAGGGTCTTTTATTAGCCTGGCTAACGTCAGACCTCTTTCTCATTGAGACGTGGTCTGGGAACCACATTTTCATTTTCTCGTATTTGAGGCGTGGTTTACGAATGCCCAGAGCCGTTTATTGGGCGATACGAATGTCTATCAAATGCGCCTGCACGTAGCTCATAGACAATCGTTTCAATTATACCAGATGACGTATGTAGAGCGACAGATATTCGACGAAGAAGAAGACGAAATAAACTTGCGTTCTAAACTACTTAGAACACTCTCTAAGGCTGCATCGAAAGGTAACTTCGCGTCTGATGCCATGTTTGATCCATAGATATAAACAAACTGCTTCGGTGTGTCGCACAGACGTCATCATCGTCTTGCTGCTCCCTCCCCGTTCTGTGATTGGTTCCCTTTTTGAGGGGAAAATCTGGTCCATGGTGTCCAGGCTGCCAAGCAGCGTGAATAAAATCGCGTAAGGCAGCATGGGGAAACCCAGGCTAGTCTTTTATCACAATGATCTCTGAAATGAGCTGAAGATTCTTAGTTTTCTTTTTGTGCTCGTCTGTAAAGTCTGTCTTTAGTCTCTGATTTCTGATGGTTGATAAGCAATAGCTAGAGGTTGTAATGTGTGTTCTGTGAATGTGGCATTAAAATCAAACTTACATTTCAGACTGCATGTCTGCTGCATTTAAACACAAAAGTGGAGGAGGACACTGTCAAACACTGTCTCTCTCTCTCTCTCTCTCTCTCTCTCTCTCTCTCTGTGTGTGTGTGTGTGTGTGTGTGTGTGTGTCAACCGTCTCCATACGAGAGCAGAGCGTGTCATGTTTGCTCTGGGACAGCCCTGTGATGTCATCAGACAGTCCAGCGCTGCAGATCAGTGTGTGAGTTAGAGAGAGAGAAATCAGTGTGTGAGTTAGAGAGAGAGAGAGATCAG
>NC_140217.1:41699447-41714447 GCF_951802725.1 Rutilus rutilus | reverse complement strand
GCGAGGTGTGTGTAAGCAGTTGTGTTGTGTGCAGTGAGGTGTGTGTGTGTGTGTGTGTGTAAGCAGTTGTGTTGTGTGCAGCGAGGTGTGTGTGTAAGCAGTTGTTGTGTGCAGCGAGGTGTGTGTGTAAGCAGTTGTGTTGTGTGCAGTGAGGTGTGTGTGTAAGCAGTTGTGTTGTGTGCAGCGAGGTGTGTGTGTAAGCAGTTGTGTTGTGTGCAGTGAGGTGTGTGTGTGTAAGCAGTTGTGTTGTGTGCAGTGAGGTGTGTGTGTGTAAGCAGTTATGTGGTGTGCAGTGAGGTGTGTGTGTTGTGTGCAGCGAGATGTGTGTGTAAGCAGTTGTGTTGTGTGCAGTGAGGTGTGTGTGTGTGTGTGTAAGCAGTTGTGTTGTGTGCAGCGAGATGTGTGTGTAAGCAGTTGTGTTGTGTGCAGTGAGGTGTGTGTGTAAGCAGTTGTTGTGTGCAGCGAGGTGTGTGTAAGCAGTTGTGTTGTGTGCAGTGAGGTGTGTGTGTGTGTGTGTGTGTGTGTGTAAGCAGTTGTGTTGTGTGCAGCGAGGTGTGTGTGTAAGCAGTTGTTGTGTGCAGCGAGGTGTGTGTGTAAGCAGTTGTGTTGTGTGCAGTGAGGTGTGTGTGTAAGCAGTTGTGTTGTGTGCAGCGAGGTGTGTGTGTAAGCAGTTGTGTTGTGTGCAGTGAGGTGTGTGTGTAAGCAGTTGTGTTGTGTGCAGCGAGGTGTGTGTGTAAGCAGTTGTTGTGTGCAGCGAGGTGTGTGTGTAAGCAGTTGTGTTGTGTGCAGTGAGGTGTGTGTGTAAGCAGTTGTGTTGTGTGCAGCGAGGTGTGTGTGTAAGCAGTTGTGTTGTGTGCAGCGAGGTGTGTGTGTAAGCAGTTGTGTTGTGTGCAGCGAGGTGTGTGTGTAAGCAGTTGTGTTGTCTTTAGCGTCGGAGCCGAACCTGAAGCTGCGCTCTCGTCTGAAGCAGAAAGTGTGTGAGCGCAGGAGTAGTCCGTTACTGCGACGCAGAGACAGTCCCATCGGCTCGCTGAAGAAGCGCTCTCTGGAGACCACAGGTGAAGCGTGATCTGACACTCACACTCACACACACACACACACACACACACACTAACTCTCTTCTTCTCTGGGTCTGTAGATTCGGCATGTAGCAGCGCTCCTGCTTCAGGACCCAGTTCCCCAAACAACAGCTCACACACTAACCTGAGTGAGAACGGCACCAGCGCGACCGAGGTGGGTGTGTGTGTGTGTGTGAGTGTGAGTGTCAGATCACAAAAATCTCTCTGAATGCTGATCATCTATATCCGAAGAGTTAAATGAGGGAGACATATAAAATGTCACAAAAGTGCTGTGCTCCTCAGGATCAGGACTAAAAAACACTGAGAACACAGACAAACATTTGTTTTTGTGAACTCATGGTTCTTACACACTAAAAATCCTCTTTTCTCTACATTTCACACTCTAGCTTGTTCCCTAGTCTGTCCTCCTGATAAAGCTGGTGTTGTGCTCTATGATACTGCTGGCTCTATGACAGTGCTTGAGTTCCTCTATAAGTCACTTTGGAATAAATGCATGAATGTGATGTTCTCCAGTCGTCTCTCAGGCCGGCTGCTCGTGATTCGATCAGTCAGCTGTCGCTCTACACGTCTCCCTCGTTACCCAACATCACCCTGGGTCTGCCTGCCAGCTCCAACAACGTGAGTATTCAAAAAATCCTCTATTATCCATTCATTTTGTCTTGTTTTCTACTAGTGATCTGCTTCCTTACAAGATACATTTACTTGACATAAAAACTGAATTTTCACAGAATATTTCTAGAAAGAATTAGCAAAAAGTTTTCTCTTGCTCTAAGCATAAATCTTACCATGTTTGTGCTTTTAGAAAAGTTTCATTACAGTGGGTTAGAAAAATGCACTTAACTCAGGATAGATGCTCTGAAGTCGTCCGATTTGCCTCTCAAGTGGATTTGTTTTTAAAAGATGGTTGGATATTTTTACTGGAACATGAACATCTTAAACTGCAGTTCGACCATTAGTAAAGGAATATTCCCAATGCGATTCTGATCTGATTTGTGTGAGAAACGGTCACGAACGATCTGAGACGTGTGTGTTTGAGATCTGGGCTGTTTTGTTCGGCGCTCGTCTTCCTTTTGCTTCATTATGTGATGCTTAGGAAAAGATTGAGTTTCATTTTGTCATTTCTTCAAAAAGGTGACGTCTACCCAGCCAGACAGTGAACGCTTGTCCGTGACTGGATTACCCATAAGCTCTACGTTCCTGGGCGCCTCTCACCTTCCCTCATTCCTGGGCAATTCAGACACTGCAAACTCCCACAATGCACTGCTGCAGCACATGGTCCTCCTGGAGCAATCGGCCCCACCGAGTCCTTTAGCTGCAGGTGAGTAGAGCTCTTTGAGTTTGACGTTTGGGTTAGTAAAGATGATGCAGTCCGTTATGAACCATATCTGTGGCTCTGATGGCGGAGTGTTTCCCAGGCCTCTGCGAGAGCGTTGTGTAATGTAAACCGAGAGGTGTGTGTGAACAAGCCGTAACCATGTCCGAGTCAAGGGTCCCTCCGGTTAATTAGATCAGTGCTCCGGCTGGCAGCAGGAGGTCAGAGAGGAACACGGTGTGCCAGCGACGGGTCTGTCCTCATGCCAGCGCCGCGTGCCCAGAAGAACACGCCTCTAATATCCCATGAATGGGAGCAGGAACTGAACAATGAGCCTCTCAGAGCTGCCAGCTCCGACACGCATGAAGAGCTGTGACGTCTGCGCAGAATCCTCAATGAATTAACAGATTTTACAGGGTGTTTCAATGTCAAGTGGTTTAGCATATTTGCGGTTGAAGCGATAGTCCAGCTGATGTGAGTGTGTGCACATTCACGAAGAGTGTGTGTGTTCACGAGGAGTGTGTTCTGCGCAGGTACAGTTGCAATCAAAATTATTCAACCCCCATTGCAAATCAGGTTAATTGGCAAAATTTATCAACACAACTAATGTTTCACGTGGTTTCCGCAAATTCAACTGAAAATTTAACTTTTAATGACTTCCACAGTCTCAAAACGATTCAACCCCTTCATGGCAAGCATCTTTAGTACTTAGTAGATCAGCTTTTTACTGTTCTGACCTTCTGCAAACGAGATGTATAACCAGACAGCAGCTTCTGCCAGCGTTTCTGACGAATCTGAGCCTGTTCCTCATGAGCAATGGCCTCCAGTTCAGTAATATTTTTGGGTTTGTGTGCTGCAACACCCTTCTTCAAATCCAACCAGAGATTTTCTATGGGGTTCAAGTCATGTGAATGTCATGGCCACTGTAGAATCATCCAGGACTTCTTCTGAAACCAAGCCTTGCTGGAATTTGAGGTATGCTTACCTGAAGAATTTGAAGGTCCAAGCTCCAGCTTCATCACTGACGGCATGACGTTTTCTGCTAGGATTTCCTGATACTTCAGTGAATCCACCTTTCCTTCCACACGCTGCAGGTTTCCAGTGCCAGCGGATATAAATCAGCCGCAGAGCATCAAAAGCTCCACCATGCTGAACTGTAGACAGTGTTCTTTACAGCATATGCTTCATTCTTTCTCCAGACACACTTCTGATCCATAATGCCAAAAAGTTTCAATTTTGTTTCAACGCTCCACAGAACAGAATCCCCAAACTTCTGTGGCTTATTTATATGATTTTGTGCAAATTGGAGCCAACTGTAGTGGTAGTAGTGGTGTAGTCTTGGAGTTCTGGCATGCGTTTAGTACAAGCCTTACTGTGCTGAAACCTCAGTGCCTGTTGCCATCAAGTCTTGTTGCAGGTCTTTTGCAGTCACTCGAGGGTTTTTCTGAACCTGCCTTCTCAGAAAACTGGTTACAGTCATTGATATCTTCCCTTTTCTGCCCCGTCCAGGTAGAGTAACCCCTGTTCCTCGCAACGCAAACTATACCTCCAACGGTGTGTCTAGGAACATTTAGTGCCTTCGCTATCTTTTTGTATTCTGTTCCTTGTTTGTGAAGGGTGATGATATCTTCTCTTAACTTTTTGGACTATTATTTTGACTTTATTTCTAACTTGCAGTCAAACGTCACACTCAACAATCCTAGCCAGTTCAGATATTTCTTCTGTTCTAGCTCAAGCAAACTTGGTGCAACTAATGAAGCCCTTGATAAGTTGCATCAGGTGTGCTTGAGACAACACCTTTTTTGCAGATTTGTTCTGTTGTGAGGGATTCTATTCAGGGGGTTGAATAACTTTTAAACTGCAGAAGTTATTAAAAGTTGAATTTTCAGTTAAATTTGGGGAAACCATTTGAAACATTTGTAGTGTTGAGCTATTTCAATTACTTTAGTTTGCCAATAAACCTGATTTGAAATGGGGGTTGAAAGATTTCGATTGCAACTGTATGTCCGCGTCACCGTCGTGAGTGTGTGTGCGTGTGTTCACGAGGAGTGTGTGTGCTTGTCTGCACAGGTATGTCCGCTTCTCCTCTCCAGAAGCTGCGGCAGCACCGTCCTCTGGGCCGCACGCAGTCAGCTCCTCTTCCTCAGAGTGGTCAGCCTCCTCTTCCTCAGAGCGGTCAGGCTCTTCAGCAGCTCGTCGTCCAGCAGCAGCACCAGCAGTTCCTGGAGAAACACAAGCAGCACTTCCAGCAGATGCACATCAACAAGGTCAGAGACTCTTCACCCTCTTCCTACATCACAGATGGCTGTAATTGTTTCAGTAGTAAGTGACTTAGTTGATGGGAATCTATCGCATCTCACGCTTTACACCACTGCATTCCACGCTTTACACCACTGCATCTCACGCTTTACACCACTGCATCCCACGCTTTACACCAAGAGCTTTACACCACTGCATCCCACGCTTTACACCACTGCATTCCACGCTTTACACCACTGCATCCCACGCTTTACACCACTGCATCCCACGCTTTACACCACTGCATCCCACGCTTTACACCACTGCATCCCACGCTTTACGCCACTGCATCTCACGCTTTACGCCACTGCATCCCACGCTTTACACCACTGCATCTCACGCTTTACACCACTGCATCCCACGCTTTACACCACTGCATCTCACGCTTTACACCACTGCATCCCACGCTTTACACCACTGCATCCCACGCTTTACACCACTGCATCCCACGCTTTACACCACTGCATCTCACGCTTTACGCCACTGCATCCCACGCTTTACACCACTGCATCTCACGCTTTACACCACTGCATCCACGCTTTACACCACTGCATCTCACGCTTTACACCACTGCATCCCACGCTTTACACCACTGCACCCCACGCTTTACACCACTGCACCCCACGCTTTACACCACTGCACCCCACGCTTTACACCACTGCATCCCACGCTTTACTCCACTGCATCCCACGCTTTACACCACTGCACCCCACGCTTTACACCACTGCATCTCACGCTTTACTCCACTGCATCCCACGCTTTACACCACTGCATCTCACGCTTTACACCACTGCATCCCACGCTTTACACCACTGCATCCCACGCTTTACACCACTGCATCCCACGCTTTACACCACTGCATCCCACGCTTTACGCCACTGCATCTCACGCTTTACACCACTGCATCCCACGCTTTACACCACTGCATCCCACGCTTTACACCACTGCATCCCACGCTTTACACCACTGCATCCCACGCTTTACACCACTGCATCTCACGCTTTACGCCACTGCATCCCACGCTTTACACCACTGCATCTCACGCTTTACACCACTGCATCCCACGCTTTACACCACTGCATCTCACGCTTTACACCACTGCATCCCACGCTTTACACCACTGCATCCCACGCTTTACACCACTGCATCCCACGCTTTACACCACTGCATCCCACGCTTTACGCCACTGCATCTCACGCTTTACGCCACTGCATCCCACGCTTTACACCACTGCATCTCACGCTTTACACCACTGCATCCCACGCTTTACACCACTGCATCTCACGCTCTGCATCTCACGTTTGTCTTGCCTGTTTAACTGAGGCAAACACCCGAAAACATGCAAGAAAACATGGTGAAAAAGTGGAAAACAGTTAAAAAGTAGAGTCAAAGGTCATGAGATTGATTCCCAAGGAATTCATGAACCGATATCATGTGCACCTTTAATGCAATGCAAGTCACTGTGGATAAAAAGTATCTGCTGAACGACTAATAAACTCATATGTTTCAGCAGCAACAGTCTTCTGTGAAACACTGATGTATCTGTCCTGTGCCTCTGTGTGTGTGTGTGTGTGTGTGTGTGTGTGTGTGTGTGTGTGTGTTAGATGTTGGGTAAACCGAGTGATCGGCAGCACCAGAGTCACCCGGAAGAGACGGAGGAAGAGCTGCGAGAGCAACTGGATGCCGCACAGACCGAAACACACATGAATATCTCCATTAAACAGGAATCTCCAGATCTCCCAGAGGAGCAGAGACCGGAGGAGCAGGAGGTGCTGTTCAAACAGGTGAGAGAAACACCTGAAGATGTGTGTTTGCTGTTTCTGTCGCCCTCTTGTGGTTGTTGTCAGTGCACATACCCGTGTTTGTGTGTGTGTGTGTGTGTGTGTGTGTGAGCAGCAGGCCCTCCTGTTGGAGCAGCAGAGGATCCATCAGCTCAGGAACTACCAGGCGTCGATGGAGGCGTCAGGAGCGTCTGTGAGTTTCCCAGGACACCAGAAACTCTCCAGAACTCAATCCTCTCCTGCGTCTGCCAGCTTCTTCAGCACACAGGACCAGCCTTCCAGCACTCGCTTCACCACAGGTGACTCTCTCTCTCTCTCATGCTTCACCACAGGTGACACTCACTCTCTCTTACTCTCTCTCTCTCTCTCTCTCTCTCTCTCGCTTCACCACAGATGACACTCTCACTTTCTTTCTCTCTCTACCACAGGTGACTCTCTCTCTCTTGCTTCACCACAGGTGACACACTCTCTCTCTGTCTCTCTCTCTCTCTCTCTCGCGCGTTTCAGCACAGGTGTGTCTCTTTCGCTTCACCACAGGTGACTCTCTCTCGCTTCACCACAGATGACACTCTCACTCACTGTTTCTCTTTCTACCACAGGTGACTCACTCACTCACTCACTCTCTCTCTCTCTCTCTCTCTCTCTCTCTCTCTCTCTCTCTCTCTCTCTCTCTCTCTCTCTCTCTCTCTCTCTCTCTCTCTCTCTCTCTCTCTCTCTCTCTCTCTCTCTCTCTCTCTCTCTCTCTCTCTCTCTCTCTCTCTCTCTCTCTACCACAGGTGACACTCTCTCTCTCTCTCTCTCTCTCTCTCTCTCGCTTCACCACAGGTGACTCTCTCTCGCTTCACCACAGATGACACTCTCACTCTCTGTTTCTCTCTCTACCACAGGTGACTCACTCTCTCTCTCTCTCTCTCTCTCTCTCTCTTCACCACAGGTGACACTCTCTCTCTCTCTCTCTCTCTCTCTCTCTCTCGCTTCACCACAGTGACTCTCTCTCTCGATTTACAACAGAACTCAGATCGCTGAACTTCTGAATGAAAGTTTCTGCACGTGTGTGTTTCCTCAGGTCTGGTGTACGACTCTCTCATGCAGAAGCACCAGTGCATGTGTGGAAACACCAACACACACCCCGAACACGCCGGACGCATCCAGAGCATCTGGTCTCGGCTGCAGGAGACAGGTCTGCGCAACCAGTGTGAGGTGCGACTGCGACACACTCGTCACATGACTCCCCCTGCGTCACGACTCCACCTGCGTCACATGATTCCACCTGCATCACACTGTGTCACATGACCTCACCTGCGTCACATGATTCCACCTACGTCACACGACCTCACCTGCGTCACATGATTCCACCTGCGTCACACTCCATCACATGACTCCACCTGCGTCACATGCCGTCACATAACTCCACCTGCATCACATGACCTCATCTGTGTCACACTCTGTCACATGACTCCACCTGTGACTCTACCTGCGTCACATGACTCCACCTGCGTCACACTCTGTCACATGACTCTACCTGCGTCACACTCTGTCACATGACTCAACCTGCGTCACTAACAACAGTCATGTTTTACACTGCACGCCGTCGGTCGGGGATTTTGTCAAATTTACTGGCCAAATTAAATTTTTTGATGGCCGTCATTTTTCTTAAAAAAATCTTTATATATTGTTGTCTCTGTGATTGAAGTCTGTTTCTGATAAACAGGAGAGCAGCTTCATACATGAGCAGAGTCTCAACATAACCCTACATCAAACAAAACGATCAACACAAGTTTCAGATTATCGTTCTTACACTGTACCATAACCAGAGGCCACGCGACAATATCAATCGAAAATCACACCAATCAGAAGAGAGTGTGGGCTAGGGTTAGAGTCTCTCTGCAAGCACATTTGCAAAAAAACGGATAATCAAATGAATAAATATTACATAATTTTACATTAAAATACATACTCTGTGACTGAAACAATCTTTGTCATTGAATACACTTGTTTGTTCACAGTTTGAATCTTGTTTAAGATCTGAGGTGAATTATCCATTGTGGCTTTCAGTACGGCTATAAAGGGTGAACAAAATGGTATTCAAACTCACATTAGACACTTTTAACATTAAATAAAGCACATAATCAGTAGTTGAGTTTATGACTGTCATACTTTGTATGTTATCAGGAAAAACTCTGATTAACCTGGAAAAGATGCCTTTTATCTGGTTTATTGCATCACATCTGGTTATGACATTGTTACAGTTTGACTCGAACAATGTTTTAATGTGTTATTGACCATGTTGGATAATTTTCCCTGAGCTGCAGTGCACTTCTAATGACTGTCAGCAGGTGGCGCTCTCGTGCTCTACTGAATCTCTGTGTCCTTTATTTCCAGTGTATCCGTGGAAGAAAAGCCACATTAGAGGAACTGCAGACGGTTCACACTGAAGCTCATGTCATGCTGTATGGGATCAATCCACTCCGGCAGAAACTGGACAGTAAGACCTTTCCCTCCTGTTCTCGACAGACTGAGATCTGTAGAGTCGAAGCGTCTGAGATCTGTAGAGTCGAAGCGTTTGAAGCGTCTGAGATCTGTAGAGTCGAAGCGTCTGAGATCTGTAGAGTCGAAGCGTCTGAGATCTGTAGAGTCGAAGCGTCTGAGATCTGTAGAGTCGAAGCGTCTGAGATCTGTAGAGTCGAAGCGTCTGAGATCTGTAGAGTCGAAGCGTCTGAGATCTGTAGAGTCGAAGCGTCTGAGATCTGTAGAGTCGAAGCGTCTGAGATCTGTAGAGTCGAAGCGTCTGAGATCTGTAGAGTCGAAGTGTCTGAAGCGTCTGAGATCTGTAGAGTCGAAGCATCTGAGATCTGTAGAGTCGAAGCGTCTGAGATCTGTAGAGTCGAAGCGTCTGAGATCTGTAGAGTCGAAGTGTCTGAAGCGTCTGAGATCTGTAGAGTCGAAGCGTCTGAGATCTGTAGAGTCGAAGCGTCTGAGATCTGTGGCGTCGAAGCGTCTGAAGCGTCTGAGATCTGTAGAGTCGAAGCATCTGAAGCATCTGAGATCTGTAGAGTCGAAGCATCTGAGATCTGTAGAGTCGAAGCGTCTGAGATCTGTAGAGTAGAAGCGTCTGAAGCATCTAAGATCTGTAGAGTCGAAGCGTCTGAGATCTGTAGAGTCGAAGCGTCTGAGATCTGTAGAGTCGAAGCGTCTGAGATCTGTAGAGTCGAAGCGTCTGAGATCTGTAGAGTCGAAGCGTCTGAGATCTGTAGAGTCGAAGCGTCTGAGATCTGTAGAGTCGAAGCGTCTGAGATCTGTAGAGTCGAAGCGTCTGAGATCTGTAGAGTCGAAGCGTCTGAGATCTGTAGAGTCGAAGCGTCTGAGATCTGTAGAGTCTGAAAGCGTCTGAGATCTGTAGAGTCGAAGCATCTGAGATCTGTAGAGTCGAAGCATCTGAGATCTGTAGAGTCGAAGCGTCTGAGATCTGTAGAGTCGAAGCGTCTGAGATCTGTAGAGTCGAAGCGTCTGAGATCTGTAGAGTCGAAGCGTCTGAGATCTGTAGAGTCGAAGCGTCTGAGATCTGTAGAGTCGAAGCGTCTGAGATCTGTAGAGTCTGAAAGCGTCTGAGATCTGTAGAGTCGAAGCGTCTGAGATCTGTAGAGTCTGAAAGCGTCTGAGATCTGTAGAGTCTGAAAGCGTCTGAGATCTGTAGAGTCGAAGCATCTGAGATCTGTAGAGTCTGAAGCGTCTGAGATCTGTAGAGTCGAAGCGTCTGAAGCGTCTGAGATCTGTAGAGTCGAAGCGTCTGAAGCATCTGAGATCTGTAGAGTCGAAGCATCTGAGATCTGTAGAGTCGAAGCGTCTGAGATCTGTAGAGTCGAAGCGTCTGAGATCTGTAGAGTCGAAGCGTCTGAGATCTGTAGAGTCGAAGCATCTGAGATCTGTAGAGTCTGAAGCGTCTGAAGCGTCTGAGATCAGTAGAGTCGAAGTGTCTGGAGATCTGAGATCTGTAGAGTCGAAGCGTCTGAGATCTGTAGAGTCGAAGCGTCTGAGATCTGTAGAGTCGAAGCGTCTGAGATCTGTAGAGTCGAAGCGTCTGAAGCGTCTGAGATCTGTAGAGTCGAAGCGTCTGAGATCTGTAGAGTCGAAGCGTCTGAAGCGTCTGAGATCTGTAGAGTCGAAGCATCTGAGATCTGTAGAGTCGAAGCGTCTGAAGCGTCTGAGATCAGTAGAGTCGAAGTGTCTGGAGATCTGAGATCTGTAGAGTCGAAGCGTCTGAAGCGTCTGAGATCAGTAGAGTCGAAGTGTCTGGAGATCTGAGATCTGTAGAGTCGAAGCGTCTGAAGCGTCTGAGATCTGTAGAGTCGAAGCGTCTGAGATCTGTAGAGTCGAAGCATCTGAGATCTGTAGAGTCTGAAAGCATCTGAGATCTGTAGAGTCGAAGCGTCTGAGATCTGTAGAGTCGAAGCGTCTGAGATCTGTAGAGTCGAAGCATCTGAGATCTGTAGAGTCTGAAGCGTCTGAGATCTGTAGAGTCAAAGCGTCTGAAGCGTCTGAGATCTGTAGAGTCGAAGCATCTGAGATCTGTAGAGTCTGAAGCGTCTGAGATCTGTAGAGTCAAAGCGTCTGAAGCGTCTGAGATCTGTAGAGTCGAAGTGTCTGGAAATCTGAGATCTGTAGAGTCGAAGCGTCTGAGATCTGTAGAGTCGAAGCGTCTGAGATCTGTAGAGTCGAAGCGTCTGAGATCTGTAGAGTCAAAGCGTCTGAGATCTGTAGAGTCGAAGCGTCTGAAGCGTCTGAGATCTGTAGAGTCGAAGCGTCTGAGATCTGTAGAGTCGAAGTGTCTGAAGCGTCTGAGATCTGTAGAGTCGAAGCGTCTGAGATCTGTAGAGTCGAAGTGTCTGAAGCGTCTGAGATCTGTAGAGTCGAAGCGTCTGAGATCTGTAGAGTCGAAGCGTCTGAGATTTGTAGAGTCGAAGCGTCTGAAGCGTCTGAGATCTGTAGAGTCGAAGCGTCTGAAGCGTCTGAGATCTGTAGAGTCGAAGCGTCTGAGATCTGTAGAGTCGAAGCGTCTGAGATCTGTAGAGTCGAAGCGTCTGAGATTTGTAGAGTCGAAGCGTCTGAAGCGTCTTGAGATCTGTAGAGTCGAAGCGTCTGAAGCGTCTGAGATCTGTAGAGTCGAAGCGTCTGAGATCTGTAGAGTCGAAGCGTCTGAGATCTGTAGAGTCGAAGCGTCTGAGATCTGTAGAGTCGAAGCGTCTGAGATCTGTAGAGTCGAAGCGTCTGAGATTTGTAGAGTCGAAGCGTCTGAAGCGTCTGAGATCTGTAGAGTCGAAGCGTCTGAAGCGTCTGAGATCTGTAGAATCGAAGCGTCTGAGATTTGTAGAGTCGAAGCATCTGAGATTTGTAGAGTCGAAGCGTCTGAGATTTGTAGAGTCGAAGCGTCTGAGATTTGTAGAGTCGAAGCGTCTGAGATTTGTAGAGTCGAAGCATCTGAGATTTGTAGAGTCGAAGCGTCTGAAGCGTCTGAGATCTGTAGAGTCGAAGCGTCTGAGATCTGTAGAGTCGAAGCGTCTGAGATCTGTAGAGTCGAAGCGTCTGAGATCTGTAGAGTCGAAGCGTCTGAGATCTGTAGAGTCGAAGCGTCTGAGATCTGTAGAGTCGAAGCGTCTGAGATCTGTAGAGTCGAAGCGTCTGAGATCTGTAGAGTCGAAGCGTCTGAGATTTGTAGAGTCGAAGCGTCTGAAGCGTCTGAGATCTGTAGAGTCGAAGCGTCTGAGATCTGTAGAGTCGAAGCGTCTGAGATCTGTAGAGTCGAAGCGTCTGAGATCTGTAGAGTCGAAGCGTCTGAGATCTGTAGAGTCGAAGCGTCTGAGATCTGTAGAGTCGAAGCGTCTGAGATCTGTAGAGTCGAAGCGTCTGAGATCTGTAGAGTCGAAGCGTCTGAGATCTGTAGAGTCGAAGCGTCTGAGATCTGTAGAGTCGAAGCGTCTGAGATCTGTAGAGTCGAAGCGTCTGAGATCTGTAGAGTCGAAGCGTCTGAGATCTGTAGAGTCGAAGCGTCTGAGATCTGTAGAGTCGAAGCGTCTGAGATCTGTAGAGTCGAAGCGTCTGAGATCTGTAGAGTCGAAGCGTCTGAAGCGTCTGAGATCTGTAGAGTCGAAGCGTCTGAGATCTGTAGAGTCGAAGCGTCTGAAGCGTCTGAGATCTGTAGAGTCGAAGCGTCTGAGATCTGTAGAGTCCGAAGCGTCTGAGATCTGTAGAATTGAAGCGTCTGAAGCGTCTGAGATCTGTAGAGTCGAAGCGTCTGAGATCTGTAGAATTGAAGCGTCTGAGATCTGTAGAGTCGAAGCGTCTGAAGCGTCTGAGATATGTAGAGTTCAAGCGTCTGAGATCTGTAGAGTCGAAGTGTCTGAGATCTGTAGAATTGAAGCGTCTGAGATCTGTCACTGACTCTCCTGCGTCTCTCCTGTCTCAGGTTCGCTCATGTCCATGTTTGTCCGGTTGCCGTGTGGAGGGATCGGGGTGAGTAGAAACTAAACCAGCTCTGTCTCCAGAATCTCTTCATTTGAGCAGCACTAAAGAGGGTTTCTGTGTGTTTCTGGTGTGTGTTTGTGTGTTTCTGGTGTGTGAAGGTGGACAGTGACACAGTGTGGAATGAAGTTCACTCATCGAGCGCAGCGCGTCTGGCTGCCGGTTCTGTGATCGAACTCGTATTTAAAGTGGCATCAGGAGAACTGAAGGTGTGTGTGTGTGTGTGTGTGTGGCCTCAGGAGAGCTGCCACTGTCTTTCCCTCTCTCTTCTGTGTGTGTGTGTGTTTTACGAAGAGTGTTTCTCCCTCTCTGCAGAACGGGTTTGCGGTGGTCCGGCCTCCAGGGCATCATGCAGAGGAAAGCACACCAATGTGAGACTGTGTTTGTGTGTGTGTGTGTGTGTGTCTCTTTCTGTCTTCCTTCCATTATGTCAATAACGCTGGTGCTCTCGTCCAATCACAGGGGCTTCTGTTACTTTAACTCTGTTGCCATAGCAGCGAAACTCCTACAGCAAAGACTCAATGTCAGCAAAATTCTGATTGTTGATTGGGTGAGTTTATTTTGAAAAATTACCTGGCACTAAGATAATATTTTCTTTTTTCTCTGTTTAACATTGAATGTTTCTTGTTAAACTCCATCAGGACGTTCACCATGGCAACGGGACTCAGCAAGCGTTCTACGACGACCCCAGTGTTCTCTACATCTCGCTTCATCGCTACGACGACGGGAACTTCTTCCCGGGCAGCGGCGCTCCCGAAGAGGTACAGACTGTGTGTGTGTGATTATACCAGCCAGTAGATTGTAGGAAGGGTTTTCTCTCATGTATTTCTCACTCTGCCCTCTACAGGTGGGAAGTGGAGCAGGAGTTGGTTTCAATGTGAACGTGGCGTTTACTGGAGGCCTGGAGCCACCGATGGGAGACGCTGAATATCTCACTGCATTCAGGTACCAGAGTCTTCATCACACACACTCAGAAACATCTGATCCATGATGAACTGACACACTTTTCATTAGGGATGCACGATATTGCATTTTGGCCGATATTCGATATGCCGATATTTTCAAAATAATTTTGTCCGATGCCGATACCGATACCGATATATATACACATTTTCCCCCTGATATATTTACACTTTAATTTTACTGAAGAGAAATCCAAGTCTCTCTCCTGTACTACCTTTACCGTATTACACTCATGTGTTGTAGATAAGGCAATACACAAGACAAACAAAACAACATTTGATTCTACCATAAATGTATAATTTTACAAATGTAGACAGACATTCACCCCTGAAAACTAGGCAAATTATTTCACTTGGAGAATAAATGATTTAAAATGATTTATACACATTTTATTTTTAAGTTCAGACTTCAAACTTCAGTCCTTAGGAGTAAAATAAATAAAAAAAAATTTTCAAATAAAAAAATGTACATCTTCTACTTGAACAGGTCAACCAAATGCTCCCCTGTTTTCGGTGCTGATGCAGTGGCGACCCGTTCATGTAACCTGTAAGGGTGGCGCTGCCAATAAAGCAACTAAAAGCAGTCACAACGAACCGCAAAAGTAATGAATGAAGTATGAATATGTCAGATATAGCAAGGAGACATTTTAATTGTTTATTAATAAACAAGTGTTTTCTGTGTCGGCTGCAAAGATGAAGTTGACGATGACTCGCGATCTCCGCAGTAGTGAACGCGCCAGAGAGAAATGCACATTTCGGATTACATAGTTTTCTTTCGTTTTGAATTGTTCTGTTTAAAAATATGATTTCAAGCGTTCTGTAGATAATAGATATATTTCTCAGGTCTGTGAGGCAAGTAGGCTATGCTGAGTTTCGTTTCATTTATGAGACTAGCTCCAGTTCAATCGCGGGCGCCTCCGTGTCGTGATATCTATTATCTATTATCTGCTTTACTTATTATTTATTAAATCCAGGCAATTGGTTGATGAAACATTGATTAAAATTAAGATACAATTAATACAAAACGAAATTCACTTAGAAAGGCTTTGTGC
>NC_140217.1:41614447-41696947 GCF_951802725.1 Rutilus rutilus | reverse complement strand
GCCAATCATGGATGAGTTTGCTCTGCTCATGAGTGTGTGTGTGTGTGTGTGTGTGTCAGGACGGTGGTGATGCCAATCATGGATGAGTTTGCTCTGCTCATGAGTGTGTGTGTGTGTGTGTCAGGACGGTGGTGATGCCGATCGCTGGTGAGTTTGCTCTGCTCATGAGTGTGTGTGTGTGTGTGTGTGTGTGTGTGTGTCAGGACGGTGGTGATGCCGATCGCGGGTGAGTTTGCTCTGCTCATGAGTGTGTGTGTGTGTGTGTGTGTGTGTGTGTGTGTGTGTGTGTGTGTGTGTGTGTGTGTCAGGACGGTGGTGATGCCGATCGCTGGTGAGTTTGCTCTGCTCATGAGTGTGTGTGTGTGTGTGTGTCAGGACGGTGGTGATGCTGATCGCGGGTGAGTTTGCTCTGCTCATGAGAGTGTGTGTGTGTGTGTCAGGACGGTGGTGATGCCGATCGCGGGTGAGTTCGCTCCGGATCTGGTGCTGGTGTCTGCAGGGTTTGATGCAGTGGAGGGTCACCCGCCGCCGCTGGGAGGATACACACTCTCCTCCAGATGTAAGCGCCGCTAACCCTTACTGCTATATTCATCATCTGGGCACTTCATTAAAAGCCAACATCGCTTTGCTCCAGGCTTAGGTCATCTGACCCAGCAGCTGATGGGATTGGCCGGGGGTCGCGTGGTCCTGGCGCTGGAGGGGGGTCACGACCTCAGGGCCATATGTGACGCGTCAGAGGCCTGCGTCTCAGCGCTCCTGGGAATAGAGGTACTGATTACCCATCATCCTTTGCATTGTAAGCTTTCATTTGCATGAGGCAGATTCTTGTTAAAGGCAGATTTGTGTTTTTGATCACGTGTTTGTGTTGAACAGCTAGAGCCGTTTCCTGCAGATGTCCTGAAGCAGAGACCCAACGAGAACGCCGTCAGATCCATAGAGAAAGTCCTGGAAACTCACAGTGAGTCTCAAGTCTTTACAAATAATCATTTACTTCTGCCTAATGTCTGATTCATGAATCATCTTCATCTCTGTGTCAAATATCATCTGCACATTAATGTACTTACAGTAGAAGTCTACAGGGCAGAAGACAGAAGACTGACCTCTTGACTGCATCACTTTTATATCCTATATAGACGCCTTTATCCAGGGCGAGATGCATGTTATCAGAACCCTGGGAATCGAACCCATGCTGAACCGTTAGAGCTACAGGAACAGAGCAAAGCTAAAACTTAACTTGGTAACCTTTGCATGATTCGTCACAAGAATGACTGTTTATGTTGAGAAAAACACGGGATCGATGACAGTTAATGTGTTCGAACAGCTCAGATGACAGTGACATTAATGCTAGCGCTTTGACACAATGATGAGCTGCTTGTAACGCTTCCAGAATATTCCTCTCTCCATAGACTTGGACTGGAAGAATTATTGACTGTAGGGGATTTTTGCTTCTTTCTACAAACTGTGGGACGAGCTGAAAGTGTTTTAAAGGGATAGTTCACCCAAAAATGCCCTCAAGTCATCCTAGGTGTTTATAACATTCTTCTTTCAGACGAATACAATCAGAGTTATATTAAAAAAATGACCTGGCTCTTCCAAGCTTTATAATGGCAGTGAATGGCTGTATATTATAATATGTATAGTATATTATGTATATTATATTATAAGTCCATAAAGTGCATACATCCATCTATCCATCATAAAAGTGCATGTATCATCATAAAAGTGCATCTCTCCATGATAAAAGAGCAACTATCCATCATAAAAGTGCATCTATCCATCATAAAAGTCCATCTATCCATCATAAAAGTGCATCTGTCCATCATAAAAGTACATCTGTCCATCATAAAAGTGCATCTATCCATGATAAGTGCATCTATCCATCATAAAAGTGCATCTATCCATGATAAAAGTGCAATTATTCATCATAAAAGTGCATCTATCCATGATAAAAGTGCATCTCTCCATGATAAAAGTCCATCTATCATCATAAAAGTGCAACTATCCATCATAAAAGTGCAACTATCCATGATAAAAGTGCAATTATTCATCATAAAAGTGCATCTATCCATGATAAAAGTGCATCTATCCATCATAAAAGTGCGTCTATCCATCATAAAAGTGCATGTATCGTCATAAAAGTGCATCTCTCCATGATAAAAGTCCATCTATCCATCATAAAAGTGCAACTATCCATCATAAAAGTGCAACTATCCATGATAAAAGTGCAATTATCCATCATAAAAGTGCGTCTATCCATGATAAAAGTGCATCTATCCATCATAAAAGTGCGTCTATCCATCATAAAAGTGCATGTATCGTCATAAAAGTGCATCTCTCCATGATAAAAGTCCATCTATCCATCATAAAAGTGCATCTCTCTATGATAAAAGTGCATCTGTCCATCATAAAAGTGCAACTATCCATCATAAAAGTGCAACTATCCATCATAAAAGTGCATCTATCCATCATAAAAGTGCATCTATCCATCAAAAGTCCATCTATCCATCATAAAAGTGCAAATATCCATCATAAAAGTGCAACTATCCATCAAAAGTCCATCTATCCATCATAAAAGTGCGTCTGTCCATCATAAAAGTGCATCTATCCATCATAAAAGTGCATCTGTCCATCATAAAAGTGCATCTATCCATCATAAAAGTGCAAATATCCATCATAAAAGTGCATCTATCCATCATAAAAGTGCAAATATCCATCATAAAAGTGCAACTATCCATCAAAAGTCCATCTATCCATCATAAAAGTGCAACTATCCATGATAAAAGTGCAACTATCCATCATAAAAGTGCATCTATCCATCATAAAAGTGCAAATATCCATCATAAAAGTGCAACTATCCATCAAAAGTCCATCTATCCATCATAAAAGTGCATCTATCCATCATAAAAGTGCAAATATCCATCATAAAAGTGCATCTATCCATCATAAAAGTGCATCTGTCCATCATAAAAGTGCATCTGTCCATCATAAAAGTGCATGTATCGTCATAAAAGTGCATCTCCATGGCCTTCTGAAGTGAAGCAATGCATTCGTTCAAGAAAAATATCCATATTTAAAGGCCATGTTGCAGGTTAACCACCACTGTTGATCAATGGGTACATTAATCACTCAAGATATGTAGACCATTTTTAAAATGTCTCAAAAATGGTCTTAAAGACCAGTTTTTTACGTTTTTTGGTATGAACGTTTTTTTTTACGCAATTCGGTGATGACGTCACGTTGGGGAGAAGCGGAGGAAAGGTAGCCTCAGCCAATACAGTTTGTATTAGAACTATGGCGACTGACTGGGAAAAATGAGTGAAAAATCTACGTTTTCTTTATATCTAGTGGCAGTGATCATGACATTAGTTCAGATAAGTACCGGTAAACTTTGTCTTCATCTAGAAATAGAAGGCATCATGCTAGCTATGGGCTAATTTGCCAGTCCCACCTGTTATCCACCCCCTCCAGATAATCCCTAATTAAGTCTTTCCCCCAACGTGGTAAACACATTAATGATTAGTTATCCCACGTTTTGATGGTAGCCTACTAGCTCCAGTAACAGCATCATTGCCAAGTGTTTCTAAGCGTTTACCTCTTCCTCCGGTGAAAATGTTGCAAACACAGCCGCCGCGTGTCTGTCGCTGTTTGGCAGGTGCTTGTGTGGGCGCCGGCGGTGCCGTCCCATGGAAACTGCGTTGGAAAGCTTGTGCTGTAAGTGAGTGCGTTTTGGTCGCTGGTCGAGGAGCTCACCCCACGACCAGATGTGACGTGCCTCACTCAGCATCCAGGATTTGCATGCTGCCTGAATCCGTTTGTGCTGAAGATAGCATAAACCCATTTCACGCAGGATCATGGTCCCCTTCAAGCCGGCACGCACGAGTATGTTAATTGTTTGTTTCCTTTACCATTCTTTTTACACGAAGTCTTATGAACCAGCTTAAACAGTTATAGGTGACTAGAGATGTGTTGTATAATCTGCGCTATCTGAATACTCTCGTCTACTACTCGTCTCTCTAGTCACTCTCAACGCTCTCAAGGCGGGCTTTGGAATATTCTCTCCCCAACGTGACGTAATGGAATGTATTGTGGCGGAAAGGAGAATCGTTGCAAACCGCTGTAAGATAGCCTACTTTTTCGTATTATATTGCGTTTTGTGATACCCAACAACAT
Organism: Rutilus rutilus; assembly: GCF_951802725.1. Taxonomy (NCBI): domain Eukaryota; kingdom Metazoa; phylum Chordata; class Actinopteri; order Cypriniformes; family Leuciscidae; genus Rutilus; species Rutilus rutilus. The sequence continues at coordinate 41,692,777 of NC_140217.1, read as the reverse complement.
AAAATACAATGGATAACAGTTTAAATGTTTATTACCAATAAGGAAGAGGAAGGGCCGTAAAGGCCCGAAACGTTACACTTAAAATCAATTTGTGAATGGGAGCTCTCCGGTGTGCGGATCTTTACTTTGTAACTTTGAATTCTATATGAGATCCAGCACCCTAACCTGACTGGGATGTGCGTGATTTTATTACTCCCTATATTACCAACAAGTAAACTGCACAAATTCGATGAAAAAAAAAACCTGCAACATGGCCTTTAAAACTTTATCGACTAAAATAACTAGCTTCCGACAGAGTATGTACGCATCGATTTACTGTAAAAGAATAAACACTTGACCCGACGCATGACGTAATGACGAACGCGGAAGCGCAGAGGATCGAGCAAAGCAAAACACCAGTCACGAATTAGAGTCTAGAACGCGAATTTTTAAAGAGAAATGTGGGAGGAGCTTGAGTTTGACCCAGCGCTGTTTGTTTGAACCGCAAGAGGCTCAAAGCTTACGCTACTCCTACATCTACGTCAGACATCGTCAAGCGTTACTCTTGCGGCGTAAGTCGACTTGCGTACGGCCGTCTGCCGGAAGATAGTTCATTTAGTCGATAAAGTTTTAAATAAGAATATTTTTCTTACACAAACGCATCGCTAAATGAACCCATCGCTGACTCCACACCTGCGGCCACTAGAGCTGAACTGACGCTGGAACGACCCGTACGGCTGATGGATGTGTGTGTGTGTAGGTCTGATGGGTGTGTGTGTGTGTGTGTGTAGGGCAGTACTGGAGGTGTGTCCAGCGCTCGGCGTCAGGAGTCGGTCTGTCTCTGCTAGAGGCTCAGAGAGGCGACTCTGAAGAGAACGAGACGGTGACGGCGATGGCTTCTCTATCTGTGGCGGTCATGGAGAAAAGGTACAAGTGTTTCCCCTCCTTTACTCTTCATCTCATCTTCTTTCTTCCTCTCACACCATCTGTTGTGTTTCTGCTCAGAGCGGAGGATGAGCCCATGGAAGAGGAGCTGCCGATGTAGAGACGAGAGTTTGACCTCGAGCTCTTCTGGGTCTCTTGCTGAGAGAGTCAGGGCACAATGGCTAACTCACCCTGTTAGCGCTGTAGCCCGCTAGCACTGCGGCCCCAATGCAGTGCCTTCAAGCTCGTCACTTGAGAATGTTTGTTTTTGGAGATTTCTGTCTTATTGGCTTGAGATGTCACAGATGTCGAGGGCCGTTTGAATCAGCCAGCAGATCATTCTGACAGGAGGAGGGAAAACGAGGGTCCGATGAACCACAGGCTCTGGAACCCGCTGTTGTTGAGCGAGACACTAGCGAGCGAGACACTAGCGAGCGTCACAAGCTCTACAGCGTTTCAGCGTGACTCGTCTGCGCCATTTTACTGAAGTTTCTCAGAGAGCGAGTGCCTTTGCGACCGCGTGGAGATACAAATTAATTCTGAGGAAGTTTGCCTTAAGTCAGTGAAGTCACGAACACATTACCCACAGTTCCAGTGGGTTTGCCTGTTTGGAGAAGAGAACACTTTTCAGCATGTTTACTTGGACAGCGGTTCACGCTTCAGTCGTCTAGCGATAAATCTCTTGTCTTCTGAACTAGCGCTGACTCTCTTGTCTTCTGAACTAGCGCTGACTCTCTTGTCTTCTGTACTAGCGCTGACTCTCTTGTCTTCTGAACTAGCGCTGACTCTCTTGTCTTCTGAACTAGCGCTGACTCTCTTGTCTTCTGAACTAGCGCTGACTCTCTTGTCTTCTGAACTAGCGCTGACTCTCGTCTTCTGAACTAGCGCTGACTCTCTTGTCTTCTGAACTAGCGCTGACTCTCGTCGACTCTCTTGTCTTCTGAACTAGCGCTGACTCTCTCGTCTTCTGTACTAGCGCTGACTCTCTTGTCTTCTGTACTAGCGCTGACTCTCTTGTCTTCTGAACTAGCGCTGACTCTCTTGTCTTCTGAACTAGCGCTGACTCTCTTGTCTTCTGAACTAGCGCTGACTCTCTTGTCTTCTGTACTAGCGCTGACTCTCTTGTCTTCTGAACTAGCGCTGACTCTCTTGTCTTCTGAACTAGCGCTGACTCTCTTGTCTTCTGAACTAGCGCTGACTCTCTTGTCTTCTGTACTAGCGCTGACTCTCGTCTTCTGAACTAGCGCTGACTCTCTTGTCTTCTGAACTAGCGCTGACTCTCGTCTTCTGAACTAGCGCTGACTCTCTTGTCTTCTGAACTAGCGCTGACTCTCTTGTCTTCTGAACTAGCGCTGACTCTCTTGTCTTCTGTACTAGCGCTGACTCTCGTCTTCTGAACTAGCGCTGACTCTCTTGTCTTCTGAACTAGCGCTGACTCTCTTGTCTTCTGAACTAGCGCTGACTCTCTCTTGTCTTCTGTACTAGCGCTGACTCTCTCGTCTTCTGAACTAGCGCTGACTCTCTTGTCTTCTGTACTAGCGCTGACTCTCGTCTTCTGAACTAGCGCTGACTCTCTTGTCTTCTGAACTAGCGCTGACTCTCGTCTTCTGAACTAGCGCTGACTCTCTTGTCTTCTGAACTAGCGCTGACTCTCTGGTCTTCTGAACTAGCGCTGACTCTCTTGTCTTCTGTACTAGCGCTGACTCTCTCGTCTTCTGAACTAGCGCTGACTCTCTTGTCTTCTGAACTAGCGCTGACTCTCGTCTTCTGAACTAGCGCTGACTCTCTTGTCTTCTGTACTAGCGCTGACTCTCGTCTTCTGAACTAGCGCTGACTCTCTTGTCTTCTGAACTAGCGCTGACTCTCTTGTCTTCTGTACTAGCGCTGACTCTCTTGTCTTCTGAACTAGCGCTGACTCTCTTGTCTTCTGAACTAGCGCTGACTCTCTTGTCTTCTGTACTAGCGCTGACTCTCGTCTTCTGAACTAGCGCTGCTGTGAGAGACGCTTCAGAATCTATGCTTTACCAGCGGCTCGACGTCACGCAGCCGAAACCAGGCGTTGGGTTTCACTGGTTTATTGACCTGCATGTGCATTACAGGAAAAAGCTACTAAACTGGAGAACAGAATTTCTGACCAAAGCATGAGTTTGCATCTTGTGTTGCACCTTTTTCCACAGTCTCGTAAAGTGAGAGTGATTACAAGACCAGTGTGTGTTAAATGATTTTGCCTCTGTGCTCAAACTCATTCCATTGGATTTACATGGAAAAAGATCCAGTCTAGAGAATACCGTGTATCAGACCAGCTTGTGTTCGTAACCTCTTCCGCTCTCCAAACAAACCGTTGCAACTGATAATGTTGGAAACCCCCGAGCATGAGGCGGGATTGGTACAATATTATGCATGTGAAATGTTGATTTTATTTGCCTTCCAGAGCTTCACTCTGTCTCTCTCAAGAGTTTCTTCTCCAAAAGGATTGAGTCAGTTCATCTTACTAGTTTTTTTTTAGTTCAGTTACTGGTTATTTTTTATTTTTTAGCTATTAATTCCATTTCTGTCATTCCTGCTTTGTACAGTTTTTCTTTATTTATAATATTTGTACTTTTCACTCGATTGTTATTTGTTCTAGTGGATTTTAGTTCCATGCGTTACTTTTGGTACCATGTTCTTTGAGCTACATGAAGACTTTATGACCGGTTCATGGGTTTACAAGCATCATCACAGACTGTGTAGTTCTACGTTCTGTTCATAGTAGATTTGTATATGAAAGGAAATCTAAATACAGTATATGAATTTGAAGAACTGTCATTCCCTTTGTGTGCATGGATGTTATATTTTGTAAGCAGCTCATGCTGGTCTGAAATATACAAAACCTTGTTTTTTATGATGATTTAAATGACTATGATGACTAACATGGTAAACGCACTTGATGGTCAGTGATTTATTCATTCGTTGTTTTTTATTTTATTTTATTTAAGAGTTAGACAATATGTCCATGACAGTAATTGGAATAAAAAAAGCATTAATTCAAAGCATTTTGATTTGTTTCCATCTTTTAAAACAGCATCTCAAGCCAAAGATCTGTAATACACATGGTTTTAATTGTATTTTCACTACATGCTAAAACTCCCTTAACTTTGTTAGTTTTGAATGATGTTGAAGATGATAAATAAATGATCATAGTCACTGACCTGCAGCAACACGTGTTCAGTGTGAGATGATGACGGCACGCGTCCCTGTTCTTGTCCTCGATGTGACGTGACTCTTTTCCTCAGTTTTATCAGTCGTTGAGCAGCAGAAACTCCGTCCGCCACAGAAAACACTAACGTCTCGTTTCACGGGCAAAATCACCGTTTCCTGATGATGGAAAACACAAAGTATTGTTAAATTCCATTTCAAGTGGACTGAACATAATGAAGTTGTGACAATGTAATTAATGTGATTAATTGTGTTGCTTTAACACATTTTTATTAAATTGACCAAGCTTACTTCTCGAGGGGACTCATTTAGAAGAAACTTATATTAAAAGTCGATTTCTGATGGTCTGATTCACAAGCTCTGGTATCTTCAACTGTGAAGAGCTATTTTTATCAGAACTGTTCATGACCACAAAAAAGAATGCATTTGATAATTTCATTTCTCTTACCCATGAAACTGAAGGTTTGACAGATAAAGGAAACTTCACGATCGAACAACTATTATTACAAGCCGTTTCTTAAAAGCATTTGTTCACACACAAAAAATGAAAATTGTGTCTTTATTTTCTCACCCTCAAGTCGTTCCAAACCCGTGAGATCTTCGTTCATCTTCGCAACACAAATTAAGATATTCTGATGTCAGCCGGAAGCGCCGACTGTGTTTACAACATGAACAGCGTCACAGACTGACACATGATATAATGATATAAATCCATTCACAATTTAAAAAATCATTCATTGTATTTGTACGGTGTCCATCTGCTCTCTCTGTTGAGTTTTAATGGTGTGACGTTTCATAATGTGTGTTTTTATAGCTTAAAACAAATGCAGAAGATCAGAAACATGTGAAACACAAAGATAAAAACTGCATTCAAAACTTCACCAAATGGAAATTAAGTTATTGCTTTTTTAAGAATGGAGGAAGAATAGTGTGTGTTTTTATATAACTTCAAAATTGGGACAGTAAATGGTTACAGTGCCTGAACAAGCAGCTGTGAAAGCCTAAAAATGACAGCAGATTCTCCTGAATGGTCATGTTCATGTCTAATCAACATGGAAAGACTTCAGGATGATGTTAGAGGACATTCTAATTTATCTGAACCATCTGACAATAAAGTCCATGAACTTGATGTAAAAAAGACGGGCACGAACTCTCAGATACAATGATTTTCTAGAATGAATTTATGAAATCTTGTAGCTTGAAATTGTGACATCTGTGATTTGGAATGATTGCCAGACTCTTTAAAATTGCTGTATTTAGATTTGGATAACAGAATATGCATATATTAAACTTACAGCCCATATGATCTGTGTTGATCATACGACAGCCGATCACTTGATATGCAGCCAATGGCATTAGATGAATAAAATGGATGCTGAAAGTAAAAATGAAGCGTGACACACACACACACACACACACACACACACACACACACACACACACACGAGCACTAGCACAGCTCCTAGCAACAGCACACACTTCCTTCAGTCACAGAATGTGTGTTAGAGTGAGTGAGACTCCATCAGTGTTATTCAAATATAAAACTGCTGCACAGATAGTGTTGCTGACTTTTTATAGCTCAGCATTCTTCACTAAAGCATTTACAGATTAGTTTAGATCAGTTTAGATATTTTAATAAGAAATCAATAACACACATCTTAGACTTGCCTTCATTATGAACCAGTTACTGAACGGATGTTTGTTAGAGAGCGAAGAGAAGTGAGAGAAGGATAAAGCCTTACATTCACACACTACTGAAGCTTTATTAGAGGGTTTCTTCAAGGTCGTAGTTACTGGAGTTGAATATCTGTGATAAAAGGGTTTTCAGGCGGTATTAAAACACAATGATAGACAGAATCCTCTCTCTCACACCAGGACATATTCAGTCTTTAGTCTAGGGTTAAGGTTAAGGTCAGTGTTAGGCTTTCAGTGGAGAAGAAATGCCACAAATGAGCAGATAACAGGACTGAACCAAACACTAACTCTTCCACTCAAAGAAAACTGTGGAAACTTTTCACATTCACTTCATATATTCATCATATATTTAATATCTGTCCTGTGTGTATGAAGTTATTGCATCTGAAATGCCAGTGAAAGCACTCGATGATGACTCTTAATCTGCACTGACAGACCGAGATCTTCCTCAGAAATCACTATCAGCTTAAGTTTCCAAAAAGATCAAGAAAGAGCGAAACGCTTCCAGCTCATCGCTGAGATTAAACGATGAACAACAAATGATGAACAATCAATCAAATTACTCTCCAGATCAGCTCAACTGAGAATGATTTTCCATCCAATTAGTCTAAACAAACAATCCAGATGTGTGTGTGTGTGTGTGTCAGAGCATTACAGGTGAACCTGAGCGCCGGGTCAAGCTCCCAAACACGCAATTACCCACACACACTCATTTACGCTGCTAATTAATGACAGACACTAACACTAACACTCACACACACACACTCATTTACACTGCTAATTAATGACAGACACTAACACTCACACTCACACACACACACTCATTTACACTGCTAATTAATGACAGACACTAACACTCACACTCACACACACACTCATTTACGCTGCTAATTAATGACAGACACTAACACTCACACACACACACTCATTTACACTGCTAATTAATGACAGACACTAACACTAACACTCACACACACACACTCATTTACACTGCTAATTAATGACAGACACTAACACTCACACTCACACACACACTCATTTACACTGCTAATTAATGACAGACACTAACACTCACACTCACACACACACTCATTTACGCTGCTAATTAATGACAGACACTAACACTCACACTCACACACACACTCATTTACGCTGCTAATTAATGACAGACACTAACACTCACACACACACACTCATTTACACTGCTAATTAATGACAGACACTAACACTCACACTCACACACACACTCATTTACACTGCTAATTAATGACAGACACTAACACTCACACTCACACACACACTCATTTACACTGCTAATTAATGACAGACACTAACACTCACACTCACACACACACTCATTTACGCTGCTAATTAATGACAGACACTAACACTAACACTCACACACACACACTCATTTACACTGCTAATTAATGACAGACACTAACACTAACACTCACACACACACACTCATTTACACTGCTAATTAATGACAGACACTAACACTCACACTCACACACACACTCATTTACACTGCTAATTAATGACAGACACTAACACTAACACTCACACACACACACTCATTTACACTGCTAATTAATGACAGACACTAACACTAACACTCACACACACACACACTCATTTACACTGCTAATTAATGACAGACACTAACACTAACACTCACACACACACACTCATTTACACTGCTAATTCATGACAGACACTAACACTCACACTCACACACACACTCATTTACACTGCTAATTAATGACAGACACTAACACTAACACTCACACACACACACTCATTTACACTGCTAATTAATGACAGACACTAACACTAACACTCACACACACACACTCATTTACACTGCTAATTAATGACAGACACTAACACTAACACTCACACACACACACTCATTTACACTGCTAATTAATGACAGACACTAACACTAACACTCACACACACACACTCATTTACACTGCTAATTAATGACAGACACTAACACTCACACTCACACACACACTCATTTACACTGCTAATTAATGACAGACACTAACACTAACACTCACACACACACACTCATTTACACTGCTAATTAATGACAGACACTAACACTCACACTCACACACACACTCATTTACACTGCTAATTCATGACAGACACTAACACTCACACACACACACACACTCATTTACACTGCTAATTAATGACAGACACTAACACTCACACTCACACACACACTCATTTACACTGCTAATTAATGACAGACACTAACACTCACACACACACACTCATTTACACTGCTAATTCATGACAGACACTAACACTCACACTCACACACACACTCATTTACACTGCTAATTCATGACAGACACTAACACTCACACTCACACACACACTGATTTACACTGCTAATTCATGACAGACACTAGCACTCACACTCATTTACACTGCTAATTCATGACAGACACTAGCACTCACACTCACACACACACTGATTTACACTGCTAATTCATGACAGACACTAGCACTCACACTCACACGCACACACACTCATTTACACTGCTAATTCATGACAGACACTAGCACTCACACTCACACACACACTCATTTACACTGCTAATTCATGACAGACACTAGCACTCACATATACAAATGTATCTATAAGACGACACACCAACTACACACTTTTTTAGAATTTTAAAATAATTTAACTATGAATAATTTTTTCCAAATGAAGATGTCCTCTAATGTCACCGAAAGGAGGTTGAGAGGTCAGAACTGAAGAAACATTTCAAACTACCAAACTAGAGCTAACACACTCACTCAACTCACACACACTCACTCACGTTCTGGATGGGTTAGTGAAGAACTCTTCAAGCTCTCTCTACCCAAGCGCTCCATTTGTTGCCGTGGCAACAGCACAGTTCCTGGCAAAAGTTCTTCTTCTAACCACTCTCAACCTCCATTTGTTTAACATATGAAACAAAAAAATACAGCAATCCCCCAAGGTGCCAAGTGCTGACCCTTCATGAAGGTCATTCTACTGCCAGTAAAAATAAACAAATCAATTTATCATGGGATGTCAGCATATATCTGAGAGTTTATTGATTCATATCTCTGTTTAAGCCTGAGGGCACATTGAGGGAAAGAGAGAGAGAAATGAACGTTTGAAAAGGAAATTCTTGCTTTAGAAATGATGGAATTGTGGAATGAGTTGAAACACCCCTCTAGTGTTCATAGATAAACTCACGGCAAAGATCTTTCTCCTCCTTCGCTTTGAGGTAAACAGAAGTTTGAAATGCGTGAGCAGTGATATACTGTTAGTGAACATCCGACACGTCCACTGAAGAGAGCAGCGTTTACATGAATATATTAATATGTGCTTTGCGCTTTCCTCTCTATAACAGAATAAACACACAACACACAACAAAAACAACGGTGGAGAGAAACCGGCCGTTCAGCCGTGTGTTGTTTTAAAGGGATATGACACCCGTTACAGGAGTGTGTGTGTTACAGGAGTGTGTTGTCTTGAGTGTTACAGGAGTGTGCGGTCTTGAGTGTTACAGGAGTGTGCGGTCTTGAGTGTGCGGTCTTGTGGGTTACAGGAGTGTGCGGTCTTGTGTGTTACAGGAGTGTGCTGTCTTGTGCGTTACAGGAGTGTGTTGTCTTGTGTGTTACAGGAGTGTGCGGTCTTGTGGGTTACAGGAGTGTGCGGTCTTGTGGGTTACAGGAGTGTGTGTGTTACAGGAGTGTGCGGTCTTGAGTGTGCTGTCTTGTGCGTTACAGGAGTGCGGTCTTGAGTGTGCGGTCTTGTGTGTTACAGGAGTGTGCAGTCTTGAGTGTGCGGTCTTGTGTGTTACAGGAGTGTGCGGTCTTGTGTGTTACAGGAGTGTGCGGTCTTGTGTGTTACAGGAGTGTGCGGTCTTGTGTGTTACAGGAGTGTGCTGTCTTGTGCGTTACAGGAGTGTGTTGTCTTGTGTGTTACAGGAGTGTGCGGTCTTGTGGGTTACAGGAGTGTGCGGTCTTGTGGGTTACAGGAGTGTGTGTGTTACAGGAGTGTGCGGTCTTGAGTGTGCTGTCTTGTGCGTTACAGGAGTGCGGTCTTGAGTGTGCGGTCTTGTGTGTTACAGGAGTGTGCAGTCTTGAGTGTGCGGTCTTGTGTGTTACAGGAGTGTGCGGTCTTGTGTGTTACAGGAGTGTGCGGTCTTGTGTGTTACAGGAGTGTGCGGTCTTGAGTGTTACAGGAGTGTGCGGTCTTGAGTGTGCGGTCTTGTGGGTTACAGGAGTGTGCGGTCTTGTGTGTTACAGGAGTGTGCAGTCTTGAGTGTGCGGTCTTGTGTGTTACAGGAGTGTGCGGTCTTGTGTGTTACAGGAGTGTGCGGTCTTGTGTGTTACAGGAGTGTGTTGTCTTGTGTGTTACAGGAGTGTGTGGTCTTGTGTGTTACAGGAGTGTGCTGTCTTGTGCGTTACAGGAGTGTGCTGTCTTGTGCGTTACAGGAGTGTGCTGTCTTGTGTGTTACAGGAGTGTGCGGTCTTGAGTGTGCGGTCTTGTGGGTTACAGGAGTGTGCGGTCTTGTGTGTTACAGGAGTGTGCGGTCTTGAGTGTGCGGTCTTGTGTGTTACAGGAGTGTGCGGTCTTGAGTGTTACAGGAGTGTGCGGTCTTGAGTGTGCGGTCTTGTGGGTTACAGGAGTGTGCGGTCTTGTGTGTTACAGGAGTGTGCGGTCTTGAGTGTGCGGTCTTGTGTGTTACAGGAGTGTGCGGTCTTGAGTGTGCGGTCTTGTGTGTTACAGGAGTGTGCGGTCTTGTGTGTTACAGGAGTGTGCGGTCTTGTGTGTTACAGGAGTGTGTTGTCTTGTGTGTTACAGGAGTGTGTGGTCTTGTGTGTTACAGGAGTGTGCTGTCTTGTGCGTTACAGGAGTGTGCTGTCTTGTGCGTTACAGGAGTGTGCTGTCTTGTGTGTTACAGGAGTGTGTTGTCTTGTGGGTTACAGGAGTGTGCGGTCTTGTGTGTTACAGGAGTGTGCGGTCTTGAGTGTGCGGTCTTGTGGGTTACAGGAGTGTGCGGTCTTGTGTGTTACAGGAGTGTGCGGTCTTGAGTGTGCGGTCTTGTGTGTTACAGGAGTGTGCGGTCTTGTGTGTTACAGGAGTGTGCGGTCTTGTGTGTTACAGGAGTGTGCGGTCTTGAGTGTGCGGTCTTGTGGGTTACAGGAGTGTGCGGTCTTGTGTGTTACAGGAGTGTGCGGTCTTGAGTGTGCGGTCTTGTGTGTTACAGGAGTGTGCGGTCTTGTGTGTTACAGGAGTGTGCGGTCTTGTGTGTTACAGGAGTGTGCGGTCTTGAGTGTGCGGTCTTGTGGGTTACAGGAGTGTGCGGTCTTGTGTGTTACAGGAGTGTGCGGTCTTGAGTGTGCGGTCTTGTGTGTTACAGGAGTGTGCGGTCTTGTGTGTTACAGGAGTGTGCTGTCTTGTGCGTTACAGGAGTGTGTTGTCTTGTGTGTTACAGGAGTGAGCTGTCTTGTGTGTTACAGGAGTGTGTTGTCTTGTGTGTTACAGGAGTGTGCGGTCTTGTGTGTTACAGGAGTGTGCTGTCTTGTGCGTTACAGGAGTGTGTTGTCTTGTGTGTTACAGGACTGTGTTGTCTTGTGTGTTACAGGAGTGTGTTGTCTTGTGGGTTACAGGAGTGAGCTGTCTTGTGCGTTACAGGAGTGTGTTGTCTTGTGTGTTACAGGACTGTGTTGTCTTGTGTGTTACAGGAGTGTGCGGTCTTGTGGGTTACAGGAGTGTGCGGTCTTGTGGGTTACAGGAGTGTGTGTGTTACAGGAGTGTGCGGTCTTGTGCGTTACAGGAGTGTGTGTGTTACAGGAGTGTGCGGTCTTGTGGGTTACAGGAGTGTGCGGTCTTGTGTGTTACAGGAGTGTGCGGTCTTGAGTGTTACAGGAGTGTGCGGTCTTGTGTGTTACAGGAGTATGCGGTCTTGTGTGTTACAGGAGTGAGCTGTCTTGTGCGTTACAGGAGTGTGCTGTCTTGTGCGTTACAGGAGTGTGCTGTCTTGTGCGTTACAGGAGTGCGGTCTTGAGTGTGCTGTCTTGTGGGTTACAGGAGTGAGCTGTCTTGTGCGTTACAGGAGTGTGTGTGTTACAGGAGTGTGCGGTCTTGTGGGTTACAGGAGTGTGCGGTCTTGTGTGTTACAGGAGTGTGCGGTCTTGAGTGTGCGGTCTTGTGTGTTACAGGAGTGTGCGGTCTTCTGTGTTACAGGAGTGTGTTGTCTTGTGTGTTACAGGAGTGTGCTGTCTTGTGTGTTACAGGAGTGTGCTGTCTTGTGTGTTACAGGAGTGTGTTGTCTTGTGTGTTACAGGAGTATGCGGTCTTGTGTGTTACAGGAGTGTGTTGTCTTGTGTGTTACAGGAGTGTGCTGTCTTGTGCGTTACAGGAGTGTGTTGTCTTGTGCGTTACAGGAGTGTGTTGTCTTGTGCGTTACAGGAGTGTGTTGTCTTGTGCGTTACAGGAGTGTGCTGTCTTGTGTGTTACAGGAGTGTGTTGTCTTGTGTGTTACAGGAGTGTGTTGTCTTGTGCGCTACAGGAGTGTGCGGTCTTGTGTGTTACAGGAGTGTGCTGTCTTGTGCGCTACAGGAGTGTGATGTCTTGTGCGTTACAGGAGTGTGCTGTCTTGTGCGTTACAGGAGTGTGCTGTCTTGTGCGTTACAGGAGTGCGGTCTTGAGTGTGCTGTCTTGTGGGTTACAGGAGTGAGCTGTCTTGTGCGTTACAGGAGTGTGTGTGTTACAGGAGTGTGCGGTCTTGAGTGTGCGGTCTTGTGTGTTACAGGAGTGTGCGGTCTTCTGTGTTACAGGAGTGTGTTGTCTTGTGTGTTACAGGAGTGTGCTGTCTTGTGTGTTACAGGAGTGTGCTGTCTTGTGTGTTACAGGAGTGTGTTGTCTTGTGTGTTACAGGAGTATGCGGTCTTGTGTGTTACAGGAGTATGCGGTCTTGTGTGTTACAGGAGTGTGTTGTCTTGTGTGTTACAGGAGTGTGCGGTCTTGTGTGTTACAGGAGTGTGTTGTCTTGTGCGTTACAGGAGTGTGTTGTCTTGTGCGTTACAGGAGTGTGTTGTCTTGTGCGTTACAGGAGTGTGTTGTCTTGTGCGTTACAGGAGTGTGCTGTCTTGTGTGTTACAGGAGTGTGTTGTCTTGTGTGTTACAGGAGTGTGTTGTCTTGTGCGCTACAGGAGTGTGCGGTCTTGTGTGTTACAGGAGTGTGATGTCTTGTGTGTTACAGGAGTGTGTTGTCTTGTGGGTTACAGGAGTGAGCTGTCTTGTGTGTTACAGGAGTGTGCGGTCTTGTGTGTTACAGGAGTGTGTTGTCTTGTGCGCTACAGGAGTGTGCTGTCTTGTGTGTTACAGGAGTGTGCTGTCTTGTGTGTTACAGGAGTGTGTTGTCTTGTGTGTTACAGGAGTGTGCGGTCTTGTGTGTTACAGGAGTGTGTTGTCTTGTGTGTTACAGGAGTGTGCTGTCTTGTGTGTTACAGGAGTGTGTTGTCTTGTGCGTTACAGGAGTGTGCTGTCTTGTGTGTTACAGGAGTGTGTTGTCTTGTGTGTTACAGGAGTGTGTTGTCTTGTGTGTTACAGGAGTGTGTTGTCTTGTGTGTTACAGGAGTGTGCGGTCTTGTGTGTTACAGGAGTGTGTTGTCTTGTGGGTTACAGGAGTGAGCTGTCTTGTGCGTTACAGGAGTGTGTGTGTTACAGGAGTGTGCGGTCTTGTGGGTTACAGGAGTGTGCGGTCTTGTGTGTTACAGGAGTGTGCGGTCTTGAGTGTGCGGTCTTGTGTGTTACAGGAGTGTGCGGTCTTCTGTGTTACAGGAGTGTGTTGTCTTGTGTGTTACAGGAGTGTGCTGTCTTGTGTGTTACAGGAGTGTGCTGTCTTGTGTGTTACAGGAGTGTGTTGTCTTGTGTGTTACAGGAGTATGCGGTCTTGTGTGTTACAGGAGTGTGTTGTCTTGTGTGTTACAGGAGTGTGCGGTCTTGTGTGTTACAGGAGTGTGTTGTCTTGTGTGTTACAGGAGTGTGTTGTCTTGTGCGTTACAGGAGTGTGTTGTCTTGTGCGTTACAGGAGTGTGTTGTCTTGTGCGTTACAGGAGTGTGCTGTCTTGTGTGTTACAGGAGTGTGTTGTCTTGTGTGTTACAGGAGTGTGTTGTCTTGTGCGCTACAGGAGTGTGCGGTCTTGTGTGTTACAGGAGTGTGCTGTCTTGTGCGCTACAGGAGTGTGATGTCTTGTGTGTTACAGGAGTGTGTTGTCTTGTGGGTTACAGGAGTGAGCTGTCTTGTGTGTTACAGGAGTGTGCGGTCTTGTGTGTTACAGGAGTGTGTTGTCTTGTGCGCTACAGGAGTGTGCTGTCTTGTGTGTTACAGGAGTGTGCTGTCTTGTGTGTTACAGGAGTGTGTTGTCTTGTGTGTTACAGGAGTGTGCGGTCTTGTGTGTTACAGGAGTGTGTTGTCTTGTGTGTTACAGGAGTGTGCTGTCTTGTGTGTTACAGGAGTGTGTTGTCTTGTGCGTTACAGGAGTGTGTTGTCTTGTGCGTTACAGGAGTGTGTTGTCTTGTGCGTTACAGGAGTGTGTTGTCTTGTGTGTTACTCTTCTGTGCTCTTTCTGAACTCAACAGGTCTCGTTTGTGCCTCACCTGCACCTTCACATTCACAACTAAAGCTTTCTGTAAGGGTTAGTGATGGAGCTCTGAACACTGAAGCTCATGACTGACTGTCGCCCATGGACCTCGACACACACATTCGTCCTTCCAAGCTGCACTTCATCATTTACACTACTCTCGGTTGTCATGGTTTCTGCAGTAATGTTTGCAGATTTCTGCTAATCAAGGTCATCATGTGACAGAAGCTCGAGTCAAACCCATACATCTGAGCTGTAACCGCAGCGGAAACAGAATCACCCGCGGCCGAAGGATCTAGCTCTCGCCACACTGATGAATCCTGAAGACGTTTCCACTGGTCTGTGTGTGTCAGGAGTTTGTTGGGATGAATAAAGCAGGATCTCGTCGCCGCCTCTCATTCTCTCTCGGGCTTCATGCCAGCGAACACCCACACACTCCTGTATAATTCCTCACTCAAACACACTCAAACCTGCCACAGTGAGACTTGCAAAAAAACACGGTTATGCATGAAACGGGAGAAACATCAAGCATTTAATTCATTAACAGCAGTATAATTCAATTATTATATTCAAATGTTCTTCTAGAAATATAAATGATATTAACAAATAAAAAGATATCTTCCTTTTTTTCTTCTTCCCTTTCTTCATAATGTTAAGTTTATTCTTAACATTAAAATAATCATGCAAAATAAGATTTATTTGCTCATATTTTTGTGGCAATCGTGATTATGATAATTGTGTCACTCAGTGGTCCAATCAGAGGGATGCTTAAGCGATTGTGTACTTTGTGTTTATTGTGTTGTTATGCCTCTATAGCAGACTGAACTGTGAGTCAGGATCACATACGCCTTCAGACGCCCACACACACACACCCACGGGCCGTATGCACACACACACACGCGCACACACACACACACACACACACACACACACACGGGCCGTATGCACACACACACACTCTCATGCACACACACATGCACAGAGACACACACACACACACACACACACAGGGCGTATGCACACACACACACACAGGGCGTATGCACGCACACGCACGCACACGCACACACACACAGATACACACACACGCACAGAGACACACACACACACACGAGATGGAGATGGAGTCTCGATGGAGATGGAGATGGAGATGGAGATGGAGATGGAGTCTCGATGGAGATGGAGATGGAGATGGAGATGGAGATGGAGTCTCGATGGAGATGGAGATGGAGTCTCGATGGAGATGGAGATGGAGATGGAGATGGAGATGGAGATGGAGATGGAGATGGAGACTCGATAGAGATGGAGATGGAGATGGAGATTCGATAGAGATGGAGATGGAGACTCGATGGAGATGGAGATGGAGACTCGATAGAGATGGAGATGGAGACTCGATGGAGATGGAGATGGAGACTCGATGGAGATGGAGATTCGATGGAGATGGAGATGGAGACTCGATAGAGATGGAGATGGAGATGGAGATTCGATAGAGATGGAGATGGAGACTCGATGGAGATGGAGATTCGATGGAGATGGAGATGGAGACTCGATAGAGATGGAGACTCGATAGAGATGGAGACTCGATGGAGATAGAGATGGAGACTCGATGGAGATGGAGACTCGATGGAGATGGAGACTCGATAGAGATGGAGACTCGATAGAGATGGAGACTCGATAGAGATGGAGACTCGATGGAGATGGAGACTCGATGGAGATGGAGACTCGATAGAGATGGAGACTCGATAGAGATGGAGACTCGATAGAGATGGAGACTCGATAGAGATGGAGACTCGATGGAGATTCGATGGAGATGGAGATGGAGACTCGATAGAGATGGAGATGGAGACTCAATGGAGATGGAGATGGAGTCTCGATGGAGATGGAGATGGAGAGACTGATTAGGGGGACAAGATCCCATCACACTTTCTGCTAATGTTTCTCTTTATTTCTGAAAGCTCTGCCTGCAGTGTGTGTTTGTAGTGTGTTTGTAGTGTGTGTGAGCTGCTTTCCTCTTATCAGAGTTGATGATGATTATTAAAGAGTGAGTCTAAGTCGACTAGTTCTCCTGGAGTCTGAAGCGTGGAGCGACACACACTCATTCATGTCTCACACTCCCCATCTTAATGCTAACCAGCAGCAGAATGCTAATGAACGCTGATGTCTCTCTAAACGGACATCGATGATGCTTTTTCAGACTAGCTTCAACAGGCTCAGATCACGTGTGAAACCAGTTCGATTCTTAATGTGGAGTTCACATTTCCTGAGCCAAAGACCCATGCAGGAGTTCAGCTCTAACTGGGACTGAAAAGAAAATCTGCGCTGCTTTATTCAGTCGCGCGGTGAAACATGCAGTGAAACGGGTTGAAGCTCTTCAAGCTTTCTCTGCTGAAACACAAGCACTTCATTTATTATAATCTGATTCGACCTCAATGATCTGACACTGGTAAAGCTGTCGCTGTGAGGAGAGATGGACCTGAGACAGTCAGAGATTAGACCCGGTGTAACGATCACACAAACGCATAAAAGCCTGTGGAAGATAATGCCTCTATTAATTAACATAATCATCTGGGGCCGTCCTGCATTAGACAGATGTAGGAACGAAGAGCCTGTGGGCGGCTGTCGTGTAAATGTGCTTCTGTACACGAGTGTGTGAATCAGGCTATCTGTGAGTGTGTTGGGGCTGAGAGCCCTCGAGAGAGTGTGTAGGCAGGGGTCCACACACACACACACACGTGGGTGGAGAGGTATATGGAGTTAAGCCTGTTCACCGCCTAACGATTGATCACTTGTGTGAATAAGAGAGAGAGAGAGAGAGAGAGAGAGAGAACAAGTGATTTTATATCACTGTGAGAAATACGCCGCTCACTCCAGATCATGCCAGTGAAGGACGACAGCTGAAAAACAAAACATGAAAAATAGAGGGCAGTGAAGGAAAGAAGAAGAATGTGGAAAAATAAATGGGATGATGTAAGTTTGTGCTGACGTCTCAGGTAAGAACCTTTATCAGTGTGTGTGTGTGTGTGTGTGTGTGTGTGATATAAGTCTTGACACTGTTTGCTTCACTCAACCTGAGAGTTTATAAAGTCTGTGCTTCCAGAGTCAGGAACAGAAAACAGATAAATATGATTCAGTGCAGCAGGAGATGTGATGGACACACACAGATCATGAAACTACAGAGCTCCAGAAATCAGTCCAGATGACATATATATCAGAGACATGAATATGTGATCAGACGAGGAGTTTAAACTCGTGTTTCTCTCCAGTTTTGCAGAAGTTCGAGGGAAACGACGGTAACGCAGCTGAATGTTTATTTCATTCCGTTAGATCTTCTCTATATCATTACTATTCCTTATTAAAAACGTTGAAGGGCTCGACAGCTTTATGAAGATCTCCAAAGTCAACACGCGGATTGTTTGGTGGATGTGTAGAAAATCCCCCCAGAACTCGAGCGTGGACGCGCATATGATGCCTAAAATATTGTAACATCTAGTGCCTTTACTAGTTTAGACTTATAGAAAATCTGGACATTTGGGCGAATGAGAACTAGAGAATTAGGGTTCGTTGTAAAAATAAATGGTTTTACACAAGTGTCCCTACATATCCACACAGAAACTTAATCGGGTCCTATAGCAACATCTGATCAAAATGATTGTTGCTTTTAACATTTGCATTTCGTAGGCAGGGATGTTTTCTTACTGTTACAGTTCAATAGCTGTAAATCAGTTTCTTTTTAAGTAAAAAGAAAGACCAGACAAGAGTATAGATATCTACTTACACTGGCTGAAGAATCATAGAACACATGCTTTGTAAAAAAAAAAAACTGCTGCACTTTTGATAGATTGACTCAAGTAAAGCAGTTAAAAATCCAAACATCATCATCATCATCATCATCATCATCATCCAGACATAACAAGCAATTCAAATGATTGTATTTACCACTAATCTGGTCTAACAATAAAAGCTTTTGATTCCCAGCATCTGAAATAATCATACTAGACATTCATTAGTCCACACAATGCATTTGAGTGCATCTCTGAAAATATATTTTGCTCAACACACACAGACGCTGTCGCCCACACAGAGAATCGTGGTGTACAGGAGCCAAGCAGCAGTCGGAGAAAACCCATTAGTATAACATCACAGCAGAGACTGTGTAGACGTTATAGCAGAATCATTGAGGAAAACCATCATTAATATATCAACTAATTTAACTAGAAGAGGCGGATCTGAATCTGACTGTAGGCGTTTAAGCATTAAAGCGGTCGTGTCAGTCAGAATATCTAACCTCAAGCTTTTGCATGGCTGTTATAACACTTCCTACATTAGAAAAATGTGAAGGGCACAAATGTTGCTGAAAACCTGATTTAGTCACTCAGATCGAAAGATAGGCTTATTGGGATTGTGTTGGAAGGTTTGGTTGTTCTAGAACTCAACCTTTATTTGAATACTATATTAATTCACGTCTCATTTATATGCGAGTAGTTTCTCCAGCACAGCAAAGGACATTCCTTTGTGTCTCCATGAATGGCGTCACTGACCTTCCCATTGAGAAAATGCCCCGTAAGCTCCGCCCCCTGACACGATAGGTCAGACCCCATAGGCTCCGCCCCCGGACACAATAGGTCAGAACACAGAGGCTCCGCCCACCTGGGCTCCCGCCTCTCTTTAAAGGGCCAGACCGGCAACATGTGACTCGATTTCAGCGTGGGAGTAAAAAGGGGAGAGAAGAACAGACCAGGACAGGAATGAAGGGAAACTGGAGGAGAGGAACGAAGGAAAGGTGGAGGTCTAAAGAGGGTTTCCGCTGGTCTGGGACGTGAGTACTACATTTTGCAATGTCATCATGGTTTTATTGTGCCAGACAAGTACAATGTGACTTGTGTCCTGTGACACATTTTTGTGATGGAAAAAAGGAGGAATGTGATAAAGTGTAGTGAAGTATATAATGTGAAGCAAAGAAAATGAAACAAGAACACAGGAGTGTTTGTGGATTGATAGTGGTTCGGTCTGACCGCACCGGCCCTGTGAAGTAGATTACTCATTAAACTCAAGATGGATGCCGACAAACACTAACCTTAACCCGCTTCTTCATGCTTTCACAGGGTGAGAGAATGAAACTCCAGCGCTCTTCCCTGAGAAACATCAGGATTTCACACCGAATGAAGAGAAAACCCTGGAAAAGCAACTGAGTGAGTGGAAAACAGGAGTTTGCAAACAGGTAGTATCTCATTATCTCAGTGTCTCAATGTCTCAGTATCTCAATGTCTCAATGTCTCAGTGTCTCAATGTCTCAATATATCAATATCTCAGTATCTCAATGTCTCAATGTCTCAGTATCTCAATGTCTCAATGTCTCAGTGTCTCAATGTCTCAGTATCTCAATGTCTCAATGTCTCAGTGTCTCAATGTCTCAGTATCTCAGTGTCTCAATGTCTCAGTATCTCAATGTCTCAATGTCTCAGTGTCTCAGTGTCTCAATATATCAATATCTCAGTATCTCAATATATCAATATCTCAGTATCTCAATGTCTCAATGTCTCAGTATCTCAATGTCTCAATGTCTCAGTGTCTCAATATCTCAGTATCTCAGTGTCTCAATGTCTCAGTATCTCAATGTCTCAATGTCTCAGTGTCTCAGTGTCTCAATATATCAATATCTCAGTATCTCAATATATCAATATCTCAGTATCTCAATGTCTCAATGTCTCAGTATCTCAGTATCTCAATGTCTCAATGTCTCAGTGTCTCAATGTCTCAATGTCTCAATGTCTCAGTGTCTCAATATATCAATATCTCAGTATCTCAATGTCTCAGTATCTCAATGTCTCAATGTCTCAGTGTCTCAATGTCTCAATGTCTCAGTGTCTCAATATATCAGTATCTCAATATATCAATATCTCAATATCTCAATATATCAATATCTCAGTATCTCAATATATCAATATCTCAGTATCTCAATATATCAATATCTCAATATATATCAATATCTCAGTATCTCAATATATCTCAGTATCTCAGTATCTCAATATATCTCAGTATCTCAGTATCTCAATATATCAATATATCAATATCTCAGTATCTCAATATATCAATATCTCAGTATCTCAGTATCTCAATATATCAATATCTCAATATATATCAATATCTCAGTATCTCAATATATCTCAGTATCTCAGTATCTCAATATATCAATATATCAGTATCTCAATATATCAATATCTCAGTATCTCAATATATCAATATCTCAGTATCTCAATATATATCAATATCTCAGTATCTCAATATATCTCAGTATCTCAGTATCTCAATATATCAATATATCAGTATCTCAATATATCTCAGTATCTCAGTATATCAATATATCAATATCTCAGTATCTCAATATCTCAGTATCTCAATATATCTCAGTATCTCAATATATCAATATCTCAGTATCTCAATATATCAATATCTCAATATCTCAATATATCAATATCTCAGTATCTCAATATATCAATATATCAGTATCTCAATATATCTCAGTATCTCAGTATATCAATATATCAATATCTCAGTATCTCAATATCTCAGTATCTCAATATATCTCAGTATCTCAATATATCAATATCTCAGTATCTCAATATATCAATATCTCAATATCTCAATATCTCAGTATCTCAGTATCTCAGTATCTCAATATATCTCAGTATCTCAATATATCTCAGTATCTCAATATATCAATATCTCAGTGTCTCAATATATCAATATCTCAGTATCTCAATATATCTCAGTATCTCAATATCTCAATATCTCAATATATCTCAGTATCTCAATATTTCAGTATCTCAATATTTCAGTATTTCAGTGTCTCAATATCTCAATATATCAATATCTCAGTATCTCAATACATCAATATCTCAGTATCTCAATATATCTCAGTATCTCAATATATCTCAGTATCTCAATATCTCAGTATCTCAATACATCAATATCTCAGTATCTCAATATATCTCAGTATCTCAATATATCTCAGTATCTCAATATTTCAGTATCTCAATATTTCAGTATTTCAGTGTCTCAATATCTCAATATATCAATATCTCAGTATCTCAATACATCAATATCTCAGTATCTCAATATATCTCAATATCTCAATATATCTCAGTATCTCAATATCTCAATACATCAATATCTCAATATATCTCAGTATCTCAATATTTCAGTATCTCAATATTTCAGTATTTCAGTGTCTCAATATCTCAATACATCAATATCTCAGTATCTCAATATATCAATATCTCAGTATCTCAATATATCTCAGTATCTCAATATATCTCAGTATCTCAATATATCAATATCTCAGTATCTCAATATATCTCAGTATCTCAATATATCTCAGTTTCTCAGTATCTCAATATATCTCAATATATCTCAGTATCTCAATATATCTCAGTATCTCAATATATCTCAGTATCTCAATATATCTCAGTATCTCAATATATCTCAATATATCTCAGTATCTCAATATATCTCAGTATCTCAATATCTCAATATATCTCAGTATCTCAATATATCTCAGTATCTCAATATATCTCAGTATCTCAGTATCTCAATATATCTCAGTATCTCAATATATCTCAGTATCTCAATATATCTCAGTATCTCAGTATCTCAATATATCTCAGTATCTCAATATATCTCAGTATCTCAATATATCTCAGTATCTCAATATATCTCAGTATCTTAATATATCTCAGTATCTCAGTATCTCAATATATCTCAGTATCTCAATATATCTCAGTATCTCAATATATCTCAGTATCTCAGTATCTCAATATATCTCAGTATCTCAGTATCTCAATATATCTCAGTATCTCAATATATCTCAGTATCTCAATATATCTCAGTATCTCAGTATCTCAATATATCTCAGTATCTCAATATATCTCAGTATCTCAATATATCTCAGTATCTCAATATATCTCAGTATCTCAATATATCTCAGTATCTCATATCTCAGTATCTCAGTATCTCAATATATCTCAGTATCTCAATATATCTCAGTATCTCAATATATCTCAGTATCTCAGTATCTCAATATATCTCAGTATCTCAATATATCTCAGTATCTCTCAGTATCTCAGTATCTCAATATATCTCAGTATCTCAATATATCTCAGTATCTCAATATATCTCAGTATCTCAGTATCTCAATATATCTCAGTATCTCAGTATCTCAATATATCTCAGTATCTCAATATATCTCAGTATCTCAATATATCTCAGTATCTCAGTATCTCAATATATCTCAGTATCAATATATCTCAGTATCTCAATATATCTCAGTATCTCAGTATCTCAATATATCTCAGTATCTCAATATATCTCAGTATCTCAATATATCTCAGTATCTCAATATATCTCAGTATCTCAATATTTCAGTATCTCAATATTTCAGTATTTCAGTGTCTCAGTATCTCAATATTTCAGTATCTCAATATATCAATATCTCAATATATCTCAGTATCTCAGTATCTCAATATATCTCAGTATTTCAGTATCTCAATATTTCAGTATCTCAGTGTCTCAGTATCTCAATATATCTCAGTATTTCAGTATCTCAATATTTCAGTATCTCAGTGTCTCAGTATCTCAATATTTCAGTATCTCAATATATCAATATCTCAATATATCTCAGTATCTCAGTATCTCTATATATCTCAGTATTTCAGTATCTCAATATTTCAGTATCTCAATATTTCAGTATTTCAGTGTCTCAGTATCTCAATATTTCAATATCTCAATATATATCAATATCTCAGTATCTCAATATATCTCAGTATCTCAGTATCTCAATATATCTCAGTATCTCAGTATCTCAATATATCAATATATCAATATCTCAGTATCTCAATATATCAATATCTCAGTATCTCAATATATCAATATCTCAATATATATCAATATCTCAGTATCTCAATATATCTCAGTATCTCAGTATCTCAATATATCAATATATCAGTATCTCAATATATCAATATCTCAGTATCTCAATATATCAATATCTCAGTATCTCAATATATATCAATATCTCAGTATCTCAATATATCTCAGTATCTCAGTATCTCAATATATCAATATATCAGTATCTCAATATATCTCAGTATCTCAGTATATCAATATATCAATATCTCAGTATCTCAATATCTCAGTATCTCAATATATCTCAGTATCTCAATATATCAATATCTCAGTATCTCAATATATCAATATCTCAATATCTCAATATATCAATATCTCAGTATCTCAATATATCAATATATCAGTATCTCAATATATCTCAGTATCTCAGTATATCAATATATCAATATCTCAGTATCTCAATATCTCAGTATCTCAATATATCTCAGTATCTCAATATATCAATATCTCAGTATCTCAATATATCAATATCTCAATATCTCAATATCTCAGTATCTCAGTATCTCAGTATCTCAATATATCTCAGTATCTCAATATATCTCAGTATCTCAATATATCAATATCTCAGTGTCTCAATATATCAATATCTCAGTATCTCAATATATCTCAGTATCTCAATATCTCAATATATCTCAGTATCTCAATATTTCAGTATCTCAATATTTCAGTATTTCAGTGTCTCAATATCTCAATATATCAATATCTCAGTATCTCAATACATCAATATCTCAGTATCTCAATATATCTCAGTATCTCAATATATCTCAGTATCTCAATATCTCAGTATCTCAATACATCAATATCTCAGTATCTCAATATATCTCAGTATCTCAATATATCTCAGTATCTCAATATTTCAGTATCTCAATATTTCAGTATTTCAGTGTCTCAATATCTCAATATATCAATATCTCAGTATCTCAATACATCAATATCTCAGTATCTCAATATATCTCAATATCTCAATATATCTCAGTATCTCAATATCTCAATACATCAATATCTCAATATATCTCAGTATCTCAATATTTCAGTATCTCAATATTTCAGTATTTCAGTGTCTCAATATCTCAATACATCAATATCTCAGTATCTCAATATATCAATATCTCAGTATCTCAATATATCTCAGTATCTCAATATATCTCAGTATCTCAATATATCAATATCTCAGTATCTCAATATATCTCAGTATCTCAATATATCTCAGTTTCTCAGTATCTCAATATATCTCAGTATCTCAATATATCTCAGTATCTCAATATATCTCAGTATCTCAATATATCTCAATATATCTCAGTATCTCAATATATCTCAGTATCTCAATATCTCAATATATCTCAGTATCTCAATATATCTCAGTATCTCAATATATCTCAGTATCTCAGTATCTCAATATATCTCAGTATCTCAATATATCTCAGTATCTCAATATATCTCAGTATCTCAGTATCTCAATATATCTCAGTATCTCAATATATCTCAGTATCTCAATATATCTCAGTATCTCAATATATCTCAGTATCTTAATATATCTCAGTATCTCAGTATCTCAATATATCTCAGTATCTCAATATATCTCAGTATCTCAATATATCTCAGTATCTCAGTATCTCAATATATCTCAGTATCTCAGTATCTCAATATATCTCAGTATCTCAATATATCTCAGTATCTCAATATATCTCAGTATCTCAGTATCTCAATATATCTCAGTATCTCAATATATCTCAGTATCTCAATATATCTCAGTATCTCAATATATCTCAGTATCTCAATATATCTCAGTATCTCATATCTCAGTATCTCAGTATCTCAATATATCTCAGTATCTCAATATATCTCAGTATCTCAATATATCTCAGTATCTCAGTATCTCAATATATCTCAGTATCTCAATATATCTCAGTATCTCTCAGTATCTCAGTATCTCAATATATCTCAGTATCTCAATATATCTCAGTATCTCAATATATCTCAGTATCTCAGTATCTCAATATATCTCAGTATCTCAGTATCTCAATATATCTCAGTATCTCAATATATCTCAGTATCTCAATATATCTCAGTATCTCAGTATCTCAATATATCTCAGTATCAATATATCTCAGTATCTCAATATATCTCAGTATCTCAGTATCTCAATATATCTCAGTATCTCAATATATCTCAGTATCTCAATATATCTCAGTATCTCAATATATCTCAGTATCTCAATATTTCAGTATCTCAATATTTCAGTATTTCAGTGTCTCAGTATCTCAATATTTCAGTATCTCAATATATCAATATCTCAATATATCTCAGTATCTCAGTATCTCAATATATCTCAGTATTTCAGTATCTCAATATTTCAGTATCTCAGTGTCTCAGTATCTCAATATATCTCAGTATTTCAGTATCTCAATATTTCAGTATCTCAGTGTCTCAGTATCTCAATATTTCAGTATCTCAATATATCAATATCTCAATATATCTCAGTATCTCAGTATCTCTATATATCTCAGTATTTCAGTATCTCAATATTTCAGTATCTCAATATTTCAGTATTTCAGTGTCTCAGTATCTCAATATTTCAATATCTCAATATATCTCAGTATCTCAATATATCTCAGTATTTCAGTATCTCAATATTTCAGTATCTCAGTATCTCAATATATCTCAGTATTTCAGTATCTCAGTGTCTCAGTATCTCAATATTTCAGTATCTCAATATATCAATATCTCAATATATCTCAGTATCTCTATATATCTCAGTATTTCAGTATCTCAATATTTCAGTATCTCAGTATTTCAGTATCTCAATATTTCAGTATCTCAGTGTCTCAGTATCTCAATATTTCAGTATCTCAATATATCAATATCTCAATATATCTCAGTGTCTCAATATCTCAATATATATCAGTATCTCAATATTTCAGTATCTCAGTGTCTCAATATTTCAGTATCTCAATGTCTCAGTATCTCAATATTTCAGTATCTCAATATTTCAGTATCTCAGTATTTCAGTATCTCAGTATTTCAGTATCTCAATATTTCAGTATCTCAGTGTCTCAGTATCTCAATATTTCAGTATCTCAATATATCAATATCTCAATATATCTCAGTATCTCAATATCTCAATATATCTCAGTATCTCAGTATCTCAATATTTCAGTATCTCAGTGTCTCAATATTTCAGTATCTCAGTGTCTCAGTATCTCAATATTTCAGTATCTCAGTGTCTCAGTATCTCAATATATCTCAGTATTTCAGTATCTCAATATATCAATATCTCAATATATCTCAGTATCTCAGTATCTCAATATCTCAGTATATCTCAGTATCTCAATATATCTCAGTATCTCAATATTTCAGTATCTCAGTGTCTCAGTGTCTCAATATTTCAGTATCTCAGTGTCTCAGTATCTCAATATTTCAGTATCTCAGTATCTCAATGTCTCAGTATCTCAATATTTCAGTATCTCAGTGTCTCAGTATCTCAATATTTCAGTATCTCAGTATCTCAATATTTCAGTATCTCAGTGTCTCAGTATCTCAATGTCTCAGTATCTCAATGTCTCAGTATCTCAATATTTCAGTATCTCAGTGTCTCAGTATCTCAATGTCTCAGTATCTCAATGTCTCAGTATCTCAATATTTCAGTTTCTCAATATGTCTCAATATCTCAATATATCAAAATCTCAATATATCTCAATATATCTCAACCTTAACCCGCTTAAAGACATTGAGGAACAGGTTTAGGCTCTGATGAGAGAGAGAGGGACATAAGAGTGTGTGTGACGAGAGAGAGAAGGACAGAAGAGTGTGTGTGACGAGAGAGAAGGACAGAAGAGTGTGTGTTTAACACACGAAACACAGAAACACACACACCTTCACCTGAGGAACTGAAGCATCTCACAGATTGACTGCGTTCGCCTTCACACCTGAAACATCATTCAGCAATCCCATAATGCTCACTGAACAAGAACCGGCACGTCCTGCTAAACTCTAAATCTTGTATAGTTATCTTTCATTAGTTTGAGGTACATCGAATATTTAGACTTTTCAGGCAAAAGTTGTGAAAACTCCAAAGAAACGGCTGCAGCTTCACCATTGTGTGTGTGTGTGTGTGTGTGTGTGTGTGTGTGAGAGAGAGAGACACACACTGAAACTCTGTCTGTCTCTCACAGTTCTCACACACACACACTGAGCTGAAACTCTTCCTTTCTGTCTCTCACAGGAGTTCACACACACAGAGACGAGAGAGAAGGATCTGCTCTGATTGACAGCGAGTGTCTAACGTCCCTCTTCCTGACAAATCATGGAAAACTGGAGTGTCATGTGACATCATGGAAACAGGAGATGATGCGAGTGGAAAAAAGAGCGTCACAAGTCAGTCATGTGACCGAGCGAGGACAAGCTTTCGTCATCACTGAGACCTCAACAGTTAGGAAATAATAAAGAGCTATTCTGTACAGGTGTATCGTGTGTGTGTGATGTATCCCACCCTGGTGTGTGTGTGACGTGTTCCACGCTAGTGTGTGTGACGTATCCTAACCCTGGTGTGTGTGACATATCCTAACCCTCGTGGTGTGTGTGACGTGTTCCACGCTAGTGTGTGTGACGTATCCTAACCCTGGTGTGTGTGACATATCCTAACCCTGGTGGTGTGTGTGACGTGTTCCACGCTGGTGTGTGTGACGTATCCTAACCCTGGTGTGTGTGTGTGTGTGTGTGTGACGTATCCTAACCCTCGTGGTGTGTGTGACGTATCCTAACCCTGGTGTGTGTGACATATCCTAACCCTGGTGGTGTGTGTGACGTGTTCCACGCTAGTGTGTGTGACATATCCTAACCCTGGTGGTGTGTGTGACGTGTTCCACGCTGGTGTGTGTGACGTATCCTAACCCTGGTGTGTGTGTGTGTGTGTGTGACGTATCCTAACCCTGGTGTGTGTGACATATCCTAACCCTGGTGGTGTGTGTGATGTGTTCCACGCTAGTGTGTGTGACGTATCCTAACCCTGGTGTGTGTGTGTGTGTGTGTGTGTGACGTATCCTAACCCTGGTGTGTGTGTGTGTGTGTGTGACGTATCCTAACTCTGGTGGTGTGTGTGACGTATCCTAACCCTGGTGTGTGTGACGTATCTCACCCTGGTGTGTGTGTGTGACGTATCCTAACCCTGGTGTGTGTGACGTATCTCACCCTGGTGTGTGTGTGACGTATCCTAACCCTGGTGTGTGTGTGACATATTCTAACTCTGGTGGTGTGTGTGACGTGCCCTAACTCTGGTGTGTGTGTGTGACATATCCTAACCCTGGTGTGTGTGACGTATCCTAACCCTGGTGTGTGTGTGTGAGACGTGTCCTAACCCTGGTGTGTGTGTGACATATTCTAACTCTGGTGGTGTGTGTGACGTGCCCTAACTCTGGTGTGTGTGTGTGACATATCCTAACCCTGGTGTGTGTGACGTATCCTAACCCTGGTGTGTGTGTGTGAGACGTGTCCTAACCCTGGTGTGTGTGTGACATATTCTAACTCTGGTGGTGTGTGTGACGTGCCCTAACTCTGGTGTGTGTGTGTGACATATCCTAACCCTGGTGTGTGTGACGTATCCTAACCCTGGTGTGTGTGTGTGAGACGTGTCCTAACCCTGGTGTGTGTGTGACGTATCCTAATTCTGGTGGTGTGTGTGACGTATCTCACCCTGGTGTGTGTGTGACGTGTCCTAACCCTGGTGTGTGTGTGTGTGTGTGACGTATCCTAACCCTGGTGTGTGTGTGAGACGTATCCTAACCCTGGTGTGTGTGACGTATCTCACCCTGGTGTGTGTGTGACGTGCCCTAAACCTGGTGTGTGTGTGTGTGTGACGTATCTCACCCTGGTGTGTGTGTGACGTGTCCTAACCCTGGTGTGTGTGTGACGTGTCCTAACCCTGGTGTGTGTGTGTGTGTGACGTATCCTAACCCTGGTGTGTGTGACGTATCTCACCCTGGTGTGTGTGTGACGTGTCCTAACCCTGGTGTGTGTGTGACGTGTCCTAACCCTGGTGTGTGTGTGAGACGTATCCTAACCCTGGTGTGTGTGTGACGTGTCCAAACCCTGGTGTGTGTGAGACGTGTCCTAAACCTGGTGTGTGTGTGTGACGTATCCTAACCCTGGTGGTGTGTGTGTGACGTGCCCTAACCCTGGTGGTGTGTGAGACGTGTCCTAACCCTGGTGTGTGTGTGTGTGTGAGACGTATCCTAACCCTGGTGGTGTGTGAGACGTGTCCTAACCCTGGTGTGTGTGTGTGTGTGAGACGTATCCTAACCCTGGTGGTGTGTGAGACGTGTCCTAAACCTGGTGTGTGTGTGTGTGACGTATCCTAACCCTGGTGTGTGTGTGACGTGTCCTAACCCTGGTGTGTGTGTGTGTGTGTGTGACGTGCCCTAACCCTGGTGTGTGTGTGTGACGTATCCTAACCCTGGTGTTTGTGTGTGACGTGTCCTAAACCTGGTGTGTGTGTGTGACGTGCCCTAAACCTGGTGTGTGTGTGTGTGTGTGACGTATCTCACCCTGGTGTGTGTGTGACGTGTCCTAACCCTGGTGTGTGTGTGTGACGTATCCTAACCCTGGTGTGTGTGTGAGACGTATCCTAACCCTGGTGGTGTGTGAGACGTGTCCTAACCCTGGTGTGTGTGTGTGTGTGAGACGTATCCTAACCCTGGTGGTGTGTGAGACGTGTCCTAACCCTGGTGGTGTGTGAGACGTGTCCTAACCCTGGTGGTGTGTGAGACGTGTCCTAAACCTGGTGTGTGTGTGTGTGACGTATCTCACCCTGGTGTGTGTGTGACGTGTCCTAACCCTGGTGTGTGTGTGACGTATCCTAACCCTGGTGTGTGTGTGTGTGTGTGACATATCCTAACCCTGGTGTGTGTGACGTATCTCACCCTGGTGTGTGTGTGACGTGTCCTAACCCTGGTGTGTGTGTGTGACGTATCCTAACCCTGGTGTGTGTGTGAGACGTATCCTAACCCTGGTGGTGTGTGAGACGTGTCCTAACCCTGGTGTGTGTGTGTGTGTGAGACGTATCCTAACCCTGGTGGTGTGTGAGACGTGTCCTAAACCTGGTGTGTGTGTGTGTGACGTATCCTAACCCTGGTGTGTGTGACGTGTCCTAACCCTGGTGTGTGTGTGTGACGTATCCTAACCCTGGTGTGTGTGTGTGACGTGTCCTAACCCTGGTGTGTGTGTGACGTGTCCTAACTCTGGTGGTGTGTGACATATCTCACCCTGGTGTGTGTGTGACGTGTCCTAACTCTGGTGTGTGTGACGTATCCTAACCCTGGTGGTGTGTGACATATCTCACCCTGGTGTGTGTGTGACGTATCCTAACCCTGGTGGTGTGTGACGTATCTCACCCTGGTGTGTGTGTGACGTATCCTAACCCTGGTGGTGTGTGACATATCTCACCCTGGTGTGTGTGTGACGTATCCTAACCCTGGTGGTGTGTGACATATCTCACCCTGGTGTGTGTGTGACGTATCCTAACCCTGGTGTGTGTGTGTGATGTATCCTAACCCTGGTGTGTGTGTGACGTATCCTAACCCTGGTGGTGTGTGACGTATCTCACCCTGGTGTGTGTGTGACGTATCCTAACCCTGGTGTGTGTGTGACGTATCCTAACCCTGGTGGTGTGTGACGTATCCTAACCCTGGTGTGTGTGTGTGATGTATCCTAACCCTGGTGTGTGTGACGTATCTCACCCTGGTGTGTGTGTGAGACGTATCCTAACTCTGGTGGTGTGTGTGACGTATCCTAACCCTGGTGTGTGTGAGACGTATCCTAACTCTGGTGGTGTGTGACACGTATCCTAACCCTGGTGTGTGTGTGACGTATCCTAACTCTGGTGGTGTGTGTGACGTATCCTAACCCTGGTGTGTGTGACGTATCTCACTCTAGTGTGTGTGTGACTTATCCTAACCCTGGTGTGTGTGATCTATCTCACCCTGGTGTGTGTGACGTATCCTAACCCAGGTGGTGTGTGACGTGTTCCACTCTGGTGTGTGTGTGTGTGTGTGTGTGTGCGAGCGCATGAGTCTCCTGATCCAGGATCTGTCCTGTTTAACCCTGATGTCCAGTCTCTGAGACTCTCTTCCAGCACATCTGCAGTTACTGTTATACACGATATATATATTATATCAGCTGAGAGTAATGACCTGTTCCTGACTCTCTTCCATGAGCTCGTCTCCTTCACAGATGATGTGTGTTCTCTCTCTCCTCATCTCTTCTGCAGGGGCGAGCGAGTCTCGTGTCCATCTTCTGCTCAGTGGTCAGTGTAGGTCCTGTGGTCATCAGCAGCTACATCTGGCTACTGGGTCTCTGATGGACACCTGTCCGTCAAACAGCATCACAGAGGAGGAACACACTCACACGAGACGGTGGAGGAACACACACACACAC
This sequence comes from Rutilus rutilus, assembly GCF_951802725.1. Taxonomy (NCBI): domain Eukaryota; kingdom Metazoa; phylum Chordata; class Actinopteri; order Cypriniformes; family Leuciscidae; genus Rutilus; species Rutilus rutilus. The sequence goes on along the minus strand of NC_140217.1, from coordinate 41,660,938 downwards.
ACACACACACACACACACACACACACACACACACACACACACACACACACACACACACACACACATTACACACACACACACACACGACGGTGGAGGAACACACACACACACACACACACACACACACACACACACACACACACAGATGCGCTTCTGAACCTGGCACACAGTGTAGAGATCTGTGTTTGTAACTACAGCTACATCGTCTGCTGGGTTTCAGAGTCGCTTCACACTGACGACGGTTCGGTCGAGATCAGGAGCGTTTACTTCAAGCAGTCTTTAAATTATTCAATAAAGTTTGGAGATATTTGTCATTTGTCAAACGAGAATATTTGTCTTAGTTCAGTGTCCATCAGCAATGTTAAACACTCATTTGACTCTCTTTTTCAACTCACGTGCACTTCTGTGATACCAGAGTGTCAACTACACACACACACACACACTAAGTGTCGAGGTGGTGTCCACAAAATAATATAGAATTCATAGACAATTGGAAAAGTTTCTGGGGCAGACCTGACCTGTTGAAAAGAGATGGTATTCATCCCTCCTGGGATGGTGATGCTCTTCTCTCTAGTAATATGGCTCATAGTCTTAGAGCTCAAACATGACAATCTGGGGCTCAGGTCAGGAAGCAGACAGACTGGCTAAACCGACCGTCTGCTAGCGGCCTCACGTCACCCAGGTCAGATAAATCCCATCACATAGAGCCTCTTTCACCTAGATATCATCATATAGAGACTATGTCTGTTCCCTGAATTAGGACATACAAAAAACTCCTAAACCCATCTAAGGGTAAAAGTTTAATTGATGTTCAACAAATAAAAAACCGATATAATACAAATGAGCAAATGATAAAGCTCGGGTTGCTAAATACTCGACCCCTTACTTCAAAAGCAGTTATTGTTAATGCTATGATTACAGACTCTAATCTAGATGTGCTGTTTGACAGAAACCTGGCTAAAACCAAACTTTAAATGAGTAATTACGGTAAACATGAGCCTCGTCTGAAAGGCAAAGGGGGAGGAGTACAATACAGTACAGTTACAATACAGATTGCATCAAAGCAGAGATAACATGAAAATACAGCAAAGTTTGTTCCTAGAAGAAAATTGTGTCATCGTCCACCCCAAGTAAGGCAGATCAATAATATTGTTGAATATTAAATGTCCCCCACTAAGCAAGACAAAAGCCAAGGCAGTGGAGGAACTGAAACTCCATCAGTGACAGAATGGAGAATAAAAACCTCGGGAGAACCCAGACTCAGTCGTTCAGTTCTCCTCTGGCCAACGAGCGAACAGTGTATGATTATGATCCAGGCAGCATTACAGGTCAGAGGTCAGATTGGATCAGAATATTTATCCAGTTCCTCTGGTTGAAGATCGGAGTCACGCCGGTATGGAGACGGGTTTGTAGAGGATCAGAGCCGATGGCTGTGGTGTGGATGAGGCCTTCACAGGGCTGATGAGGCTGGCACCTCAGGGATGCGTCGTGGACGTGTGCAGGCGCAGGTCCTTCATCAGATCTGGAGTGTGTGTGTGTGTGTGTGAGTGTGAGTGTGTCCAGGCGCAGGTCCTTCATCAGATCTGGATCCGGCCTGGATCCGACAGGCTGCGGGAAAACCTTGAGATAAACAAAGACACTAAAATTAGCGTAGATGCCATTCTTCTTATGATGTAACGAGTACATCAGGATTTATGGGTGTGTTCCCGGTTCCGGCTGACCTGATCTATGCAGCCTAACATTGAACTATAGAAGTCTGTAATGTGTTATGTGTATGCTAGCTCAAAGAGATGTGTTTTTAAGTCTAGCTTTGAACTGACAGAGTATGTCTGCTTCCCGGACAATGGTAGGAAGACTGTTCCAAAGTTTTGGTGCTAAATAGGAGAAAGATCTACCGCCAGCAGTCGATTTTGATATTCTAGGTATTATCAACTGGCCGGAGTTTTGATATCGCAATAGACGTGAAGGACTATAATGCGTTAAGAGCTCGCTCAAGTACTGCGGAGCTAAGACCGATTTAGACCGTACCATAGTACTGAGACAGCTCTCAGAGTCACCAATGATTTGCTCTTATCGTCCGATCGTGGTTGTATCTCTCTATTAGTGTTACTCGATCTTAGTGCTGCATTTGACACTATTGACCACAACATTCTTTTAAATAGACTCGAAAATTATGTTGGCATTAGTGGAATTGCACTAGCATGGTTTAAATCATACTTATCTGACCGTTATCAGTTTGTAGCAGTAAATGAAGAGATGTCTCATCGAGTTCAGTATGGCGTACCACAAGGCTCAGTACTAGGACCGCTGCTGTTCACTCTGTACATGCTACCCTTGGGAGATATCATTAGGAAGCATGGCATTAGCTTTCACTGTTATGCTGACGATACTCGGCTCTATATTTCTTCACGCCCTGATGAAACTTACCAAGTCACAAAATTAACGGAATGTATAGCTGATATAAAAAATTGGATGACTAGTAATTTCCTACTTCTAAATTCTGAAAAAACAGAGATTCTAATTATTGGACAAAAAAACTTCCTCAAGAAATAATCCAGAATACTGTCTAACACTTGATGGCTGCTCTGTCAAGTCCTCGTCGTCGGTTAGGAACCTGGGTGTGTGTGTGTGTGTGTGTGTGTGGGTGTGCTCTTTGATACCAATCTTTCATTTGAAAGTCACGTGTCTAGTATCTGTAAAACCGCATTTTTCCATCTTAATGCGGAACAATTAGGTCATTCGTTCATGACCTCAAGGCTAGATTATTATAATGCTCTACTGGGTGGTTGCCCTGCACGCTTAATAAAAAAAACTACAGCCGGTCCAAAACGCAGCAGCTCGAGTTCTTACCAGAACCAGGAAGTAAGACCATATTAGCCCGGTTCTGTCAACACAAAGCACTAAATGGGTTAGCTCTGCAGTGCTTGAACGAGCTCTTAACGCATTATAGTCCTTCACGTCTATTGCGATCTCAAAACTCCGGCCAGTTGATAATACCTAGAATATCAAAATCGACTGCTGGCGGTAGATCCTTCTCCTATTTAGCACCAAAACTTTGGAACAGTCTTCCTACCATTGTCCGGGAAGCAGACACACTCTTGTCAGTTCAAAGCTAAACTAAAAACACATCTCTTTGAGCTAGCATACACATAACACATTATAGACTTCTATAATTCAATGTTAGGCTGCATAGATCAGGTCAGCCGGAACCGGGAACACTTTCCACAAATCCTGATGTACTCGTTACATCATAAGAAGAATGGCGTGTACGCTAATATTAGTCTCTCTGTTTATCCGAGGTTTACCGCAGTCCGCCGGATCCAGGCCGTATCCAGATCTAATGAAGATGCGACAAAAAAAATAAAAAAATAAAATAAAATCTGTATTATAAATGTTTAAGGCCAGACAAGTAGTTTATTGATGGTTGATTTGTAAAGGAGCACTACACACCTGCGCACATTTATATTGTAACGTGCTTACCTTTGGACTGAACACGCAATGCACATCTGCACGCTCGTCTGCGTTTTCGCAGGTTTGTGTTTTTGAGGTTTGCGCAGAGATAACGGATAATCGTTTGCACATTCTAACCTCTTTCAGGGAGTGCGTTCTCGAGACACCGGGCACTGTTTTGTGCGGATGGGCGGCCGGAGCGCGTTAAGGGTTTTTCTGTTAGAACGGTGTCGTGTTAGCGCCCCCTAAGTTTATAACTAATGATCTTCGCAACGGAAGTGAATCAATCAATCAATCAAAACTAACTTTTGCTGGACAATAACTTTATCCTAGAGCTGCTGTAAAGCCTAAACAATTTGTTACTTTAAGTTCCTATTTTCACTGTAAAGCCACTTTGAAACAATCGATAGTTTAAAGCGCTGTATAAATGAAGGAGACTTGACTTGAAAGAGATGTGCTCAGTAACACACGTCAGAAAGACTGATTCAGAGTCGAGACCCCTTCGAGTGGCTCCTGAAGCACAAGACCCAGACAGCAGCAAGAGTCGGGCCCACATCCGGCCCAGATCCAGAACACATCCGGATCAGGACCTGGGCCGGATCTGTGCCGACTCTGAGCTGCTGTCTGCGGAGGAAACTCTTCTCTCTCAGCCACAGGGGGATCTGGGTAAACGAGGAACATGCTGGACGGAGCCGTGTGACATAAGTCCTTTTGTGAATGTTTGTCAGTGAAAGACATGACATGAGAGGCTGATGAACTTTAACCTTTCTGGACATTTCAAAGCCTGTTCAATTGTAACTGACCTCACGAGAGTAAACACACATTACTCAAGTTAGATGTAATTACGATACACAACACTGGCGAACGGGTATCGCTGCTAACTTTTCAGCAGGTCTTGCCCAAAAAGAACAACACTATTAGTTATAGGGGGAATATGAACACACCAAACCAACGCCAAAGAGCAGATGAAAACCGAAGTTTTGTCGCCTGGCGCCGCGGAAAGAAAATCTTGACCCGAGGAGATAACGGACTATTGAAGCAGATATATTCGTCATTCAAAAGGGAAAGCGAAACGAAGACTGCATACTTACCATTTTGAAAATCAATCATGCTGATCACGTTCTTTTGGTGCGTTCAAGTCATCTCGTAAAGATCGAATTGATGTATGAACGCCACCACAATGGTGTAAATACGAGTGGGAAGCTCAGGATTTTCTTTATGAGTTGTTTACGAGTCAGTGAGCAACATGGCAGAATACCACAATACTTAAAGGTATTTAGCAGTGATATTGTCAGGATTTTCTATTTACAGCAAAGTAAGCTAATTGCCTGCACAGAATATGATGGCATTGTAATATAACAATGTAATATGTAACGATAAAGTTTGCAGTGGCTTCATAAATGAATTAAAAACCAAAGTACACCTGATGCACATTTCTCTGCTCTTCATTTTCTAGAACTAGAGTTTAAGAACCTTGCTGTATTGGCTGTACCGCCAATCAGAGTTCTCTCACCGACCGATTCTACGTGCTGAATCGGCCAAAAAACACAACAGCGTCCGAACAGAACCGACGGCGCGGAACACACCGGAAACACTCAGAAACGGCCCGTTGTCTTGATGTGTGTGAACAATTAAAACAGATGCGATGTCTTCATAAAGACGAGGACTTTCACGTATCGACACATACTTAATACAAGTGCATGAAAATGTTGACAACTTGTTTAATAACTCATAAAACATTCTTCAAACAATAAAACAATTTAATAGTTTCTGTACAATGCTTACTAAGCAGTTTAATTCTATATAGAAAAATGCAGGAGTAGTTTAAATGAACAAACTCCTTCAAATTTAATGGCAGGTACTCTGGGAAAAATAACAGCATTCCATCCACAAATATCTTCAAGCAATAAATATGTATTTATAAATAGTGTAAATGTACATCAGGATTAGAAACAAACGAGGAAGGAAAAAAAACAGACAATTTAAACGTTATTCCTTACTCTATGTGCAACCCATTTTTCTTTGTGACTTGGCTGTTATGTTTTTCCACAATTTTTTCCTTTTTCTTACCTAAGAAACAAAATATTGAACATGGTGTCAAACTAACAAGACAGGAAAAACATAAAAGCAGTAAAAAATTATATATATTTATATATATATATATATATATATATATATATATATATATATATATATATATATATATATATATATATATATAAACCTAATTCTTCACATTACAAATATTTTTTTGTAGATTTTGCCATCCAAAGTCATCGTAAAATCGATATCTACCATACAAAAAGCTAGGCTAGCGCTCCTTCGTGAAGGCGAACCCTTGAGACACAAGGAAAAGATTTCAGGTTTCAGCATGTTAACAAAATACAAAAAGAACGTCTCAAGTCAGTAGTCTGTAAGTGACGATGCCAGTTGTGATTGACACTATGTACAAAAACAAGTTTCCCATAATTTCCTCCCCAGTTTTTGTGATTAGTTTCTCATGTGAAGCAGCGGCGAGCCGGTGTGGAGAGGAAGTTCGCTCACTACCGCCCTCCGTAGGCCATAACCACACACTGCAGTTATAGACCGCACCCCTGCAGGTCATAACCACACACTGCAGTTACAGACCGCCCCCTGCAGGCCATTACCACACACTGCAGTTATAGACCATCCCCTGCAGGCCATAACCACACACTGCAGTTATAGACCACCCCCCGCAGGCCATAACCACACACTGCAGTTATAGACCACCCCCCGCAGGCCATAACCACACACTGCAGTTATAGACCGGTTGCATAGACACACACAGCCGCTGGAGTCGACGGTCCCGTGTGCTCGCGAGAGACGACACCACTGTCCTGAATATCAGAAACGGTCCGTTAATAGAGTTCCTGTAATGTGATATCCACATGTAGAGCATCTTAATGTCAAGATGAAGACGAATGAAGAGCAGGAGCCTGAAAAACACAAGGTGAGCAAAGAGTGTTATTCCAAATGCTCACGTTACACACAGTCTCACACACACACACACACACACTCTCTCCGGATCTAAACCCTTCAGGCGAGCCGCTCCGGATCTAAACCCTTCAGGCGAGCCGCTCCGGATCTAAACCCTTCAGGCGAGCCGCTCCGGATCTAAACCCTTCAGGCGAGCCGCTCCGGATCTAAACCCTTCAGGCGAGCCGCTCCGGATCTAAACCCTTCAGGCGAGCCGCTCCGGATCTAAACCCTTCAGGCGAGCCGCTCCGGATCTAAACCCTTCAGGCGAGCCGCTCCGGATCTAAACCCTTCAGGCGAGCCGCTCCGGATCTAAACCCTTCAGGCGAGCCGCTCCGGATCTAAACCCTTCAGGCGAGCCGCTCCGGATCTAAACCCTTCAGGCGAGCCGCTCCGGATCTAAACCCTTCAGACACACCCTGAAACAAGAATGGCATTGAAATAAAATGACTTACTAAAGAGAACTGGTCGTAAACCTGCATGAGGTCGTCCATCCGGTGCTGCTCCAACACCACAAACCCCTCCAGCTCTCCACTGCCCTTCCGAGCGCAGGCCTGACAGTGAACCACGGAGGAGCGGCGGGCGTAGCTGTCGCTTGTCACGAACAGAAGGTTAAACACCTCCACCTGCAACAATACAGCACAGGCTGATTTCAGCACGTCGTCTGATGAGAACAAGGGATGGGCATTTTTCAAAAATATTGTATTTGAATATTTGGCCTCATGAAAATCGAATATTTGAATATTAATTTATTTAAATTATGAGAAAGACGTTATTTTTTTAAGTTTAAGGTTTAAAAAAAAAAAGTTTGTCACCATTTCTGAACAAGTTTACGATTAGGCAATATACACAACAAGCTTACGTCATATCTTAAGGTTTTATTTTAGTTGAAAACATTAAACAATATTTGTAAACAAAAAAATATAAAGAACAAAAGCATTTAAGCTCAAGCAACGCAAATGGGGAAAAAAAACATGCTAATAAACCAGCGCTTATTACACTTGAGTCAGCATATGGTTATCGTGTTTATATTGTTTCACATGTTCATGTTGAGAAAAGCAGTAATATGCTGGAGTGAGAGAACGCGCTGCGCTGACAGACGTGGCAGAGACACAGATAACGGTGTGCTTAAGCGAAGTTTCGAACAGCACTTTGAGTTTTCTGTTCTTAAAGTCTCATTCGACCAAACTTAAAGGAAGCAACCGTCTCAAAATTATTTTGCTATCAGTTAATAAGTTATCATCTCACTCACTCGGGTTTAGGGTTGTAACCGTATGAGATTTTCACGGTATGATAATCGTCTCAGGAAATATCACGGTTTCACAGTATACGGTATTAAACAATCATTATTATTATTATTATTATTATAATCATCAGCTACAATGACCCTTAAATGAATGAAAACAGATAGGGTTTTTTGGTTGAACATATGGTTTATTAAAACAACTTTTAATAAAAAAAAAAAAAAAAAAAACTTTTGTTAGTCATCACAACAGAGGTTTACTAAACTAAAACACAGACAAAACACTATATTATTTCTTAAATAAAATAAACTATTATTATTGTTGTTGTAACTTTAAGATGACTACATTCTACTTGTACAATAGTAATATATTTCTTTAAGCTAAACCGAACTTTTAAGGCCATTGCACACTGAGTCCGAAATTTTCGTATGCGTTTTTTCGTGTTCGTCAGCAGTAAAATTCGTCACGCACAGAAACCTTGCACACTGAGTCCGATGCGTATTTATTAAACCTTTGCGGAAAAAAACGCAACAAATACTAAATGGATTCGTCAAGCAGTGAGGATGAATTTGTTGCCCTCTTTCTTCTTAAAAAGAGAAAAAGAAAGAGGAAATATTGGGTCCATCCAATCCTGATTGCGCCAAGAGGAAGGAGAGTTTCACCTCCTTATCAAGGAGTTGCGAAATTATCCCAAACGATTCAAAATTTACCTCAGAATGTCAGTGGAACAGTTTGATGCTTTGCTAGCGATACTGGAGCCACATATTAAAAAGAAGACCACCAATTTCCGTGAACCAATCGATCCTGAACAGAAACTGGCAGTATGTCTATGGACGGACACACACACACACACACACACACACACACGCGGCCGGCAGAAGCGCTGGGCAGACAGAACAGCTGTATACAGGTTATATTTTATTCAGTGTCTTTGTAATCCGCATTTTGTTTTTCATACAGTACTTGTGCTGCGAGACGAAGTGTATCAACTTGTCAGACGTCATTCTGGATTTTGTCGTTCGCTTGTACGGTGGCTCTGACTTTTCAAAAAACCTCACAAAACACTGGCTGTGGATGCGAAAAACGCAGAAAATCGAACCCAATCCGAATTTTTTTTTTACGGACGAAAGTTTCGTAGACAGTGTGCAAGCATGATTGACATAACGTGAGGTCGAATTTTTTTTTTAACGTGCGAAAATTTCGGATGCGAATTTCGGACTCAGTGTGCAATGGCCTTTATTTCGACAGGTTGTACTAAACTCCTGTGAGTTTCAGTCAGAGTGTATCTGACGATGATTCTTTTAAATACAATTATGAAATGCTCATTAAGTTCTCTCAGAGCAGCTCTGGATATGCTCCTGTGTTCACGTCCTCATGTAGTGAGTGAGACGGCAGACGCTTTAAACACACTTAAGAGTGTGTACTAGGCGAAGCGGCGCTGCTCATTCACACAGAACATAGATTTACAGTATATAGCAGTTTTTTGCGCGGTATATTAATAGACACACTCATATAGCGATTTGATTTATTGTACAGCTATATTTTAGATTTATTCATCCATTGATCAAATCGCGCATTTTACGTGACATCTGCGTGACATTGTAAATTCCCTACGGCCTTAAAGGGGTGGTTGATTATGATTTGACTTTTCTAACTGTAGTTAGTGTGTAATGTTGCTGTTTGAGCATAAACAACATCTGCAAAGTTACAGCTCAAAGTTCAAGGCAAAGGGAGAGATTGGCTTTTACAGAAATTGCTTTTTAAGGACTACAACAAACGGCTGGTAGAGACTACACCACATTCCTCCCGGGTTAAGCCGAGTTCAGACTGCACGATTTTGGCTCAGCGACAGGTTTAGAGAAATCGCGACAAATGCCCGAAATCACAGGCAAATCGGTGCTCGTTCACGCGAGTGACAGTCACGCAGTGTGAATGAGCAAAGACGCGATCTGAGAGAATCACCGACGAGTCGCCGACGCCCGCGAGATATTTGGCATGCTAAATATCTGGACCTGTTGGCGATTCAAAATCCTGCTGTGTGAAAAGCGTTCGATGACCGACAGCCAATGAGAGAGCGAGATACAGAGCAGCGAGGAGTTCGGGGAGGAGTAATAGACCAGAATATCAGTATTTTAATAGATATATTTACAATTATATCACACAGAAACAAAGCACAAACATTTGCTTGACCAGCAGCAACAGCAGCGCATTGCAAAATTATTTATTTACCCCCAACTCTCTTTGCAGAACACACAGTCCTCGCTCCCCTCGTCTTCCTAACCATTTCCTCCTGCATAAACTGTTTATTTTTCTCCTTTTTGCTGCAAATCAGCGCACAGACAATTTGGATTGCAATCTTCTTGCAGGCTATCATTTTTAATAACAATTTCAGTCTTGCGAGAGCTCCGGTCTCATGCACGCTTGATCTTGCGTTATTTCCTTATCACTTCTCACGTGTTTGGTTGTGAAACGTAGTTTGCGGACCAGACTGAAGTTGTCGGCGATTCTGTCTTTTGTAAAGTCATGCAGTGTGAACACACCAGCAACTGAATGTTACCCCAGATAGTCATGCAGTGTGAAAAGAACAGTGACCCGACTACTTTGAAAATCGTGCAGTGTGAACTTGACATTAGTGACATCACTAACCCTAAAATTTACATAAACCCCGCCCCCTGAACACGATTTATAGATTATCAAGACTGAATATGCTAATCAATGACTAGAAAGTAACTACTCATAAGCTACATAGATTCTTGATGATTCTTGAGTCTCTCCATCATTTTCTGAATCCGGTTTGAACATAAAAGGCTAAAAGTTTTGGATATTTTCAGTGCATGTGTGTGTGAGTGCAAGCTGTTGAAGCTCCGCCCCCTGTGCCGGGAGCAGCAGCTCATTTGCATTTAAAGGAACAGACACAAAACAATGTGTTTTTGCTCACCCTCAAAAACTGACAATTTTAACATGCTATATAGAAATATCTGTGGGGGATTTTGAGCTAAAACTTCACACACACACACACACACACACACACACACACACACACTCTGGAGACATCAGAGATTTATTTTACATATTGTGAAAAGGGCATTTTACCCCCCCCCCTTTAAGTTATAAATGGAACTTTATCTGCAGGGAGGGATGGTGTTCGCGAATATGGGAGAACATGTTCGACATATTTCCTCCTTTTGCAGCCACTCTTCGTCCACATTTCTGGACACAACTGGATAACCATCTTCAAGGACAACCCCAAATTCGTTATCGGACACCCAAAGTATTCCCACACTGCAGATTTTAACTTTTTTGTCGGCGGGGGATAGAGATTAGAGTTCGCGGCCTCTGTCTTCGACAGCTTCTCCGCTGCACATGTATGGGTGGAGTCCAAGCAGTCAAGTGGAAAGAAGTTGCATATGCGCAGGTGAGATTCTGGGTTAATTTTTTTCCCAAAACTGGATAAGCAAATGTTCATGATATGATAATCGTACATGTCAATATCGCGATTAACCGCCATACCGGTACACCGTTACAACCCAGCTCGGGTTCAGCTGAGTTTACCTGCAGTGATGGACACGGTCTTTCCTCATTCGACTGCTGTTTGGATTTCATGTGATTTCTCATTGTGGTGGTGATATTACGATAACTCAGTTTCGTTAATTAATTTGATCAAAAGTAATTCCATTTTGTAAGATCATTTAGTAAGATAATTTTCATCTAAGTAATTCCAAACTTCGCGAGGCAGGCGACGACATTAAGTGACCAAATACAATCAACTTGTTAAACACGCTCCACAGCGCCACCCAGTTAATTTAATTATAGTGAGTTAGTGCTTGGGATTTATCATGGATTCTCTGCATTTACGGCCAGCAAAGCAACGTAATAAAATTCGAATAGTTTTTTTATTTTTCGATTAATAATTACAGATTGAATATTCGTTCACAGCCCTAATGAGAAGGAACGTTTATTCGGCATCAGATCCAGAACTCACCTCACAGATGCTGCAGTAATGCGCCGGTTCATCTCGGCCTCTTCTGTGCCAGATCGTCTCCTTCCCAGCAGCCACCAGCGCCTCTTTAATGGCCTGGCACTGTTTGAGCGTCCGCAGCAAGCAGAACCTGTTCACCACAGAGATTGATTACGGCTCGTTACCGACCAGATAAACACGCTGACAGAGGAAACTTCACTCACTTGATCATCTCAAACAGCTTGAGGTCGGACACTTTAATGTTCCTCGCCATGTTCCAGGACAGATGCACCATGGGAACCATAGATTTGACGCTCTGGAGTTTGTTCCACTCGTAGCGTTCGACGGCCAGCTTGTACTGATAGGCTGCAGGGAGCAGACAAACACAGTCACATGACAGCGGACCACAGCGCACACAAGAGGCTAGTGGTGCAACGGATCACAAAACTCACGGTTCGGATCATTTTTCGGATCAGCAGAAAAAAAAATATAGGGGTGTGTGTGTAACTTTGCTTTTCCTTTATTACTTAAAGCTCACTTGAAGTTCTTAGATACCACAGCAAAAACTACTAGCCTAACTAGTAAAGTTCCTGTAGCTCAAACTGTAGAGCGTTGGCACTTGCAACGGCAAGGTCATGGGTTCGATTCCCAGGGAAAGCAAGAACTGATAAGAATGTAAATGTGTACTTGAAAATGCAATGTAAGTCGCTTTGGATAAAAGCGTCTGCCAAATGCATAAATGTAAATGTAAATACTAAATAACAAAGTTACAAAGTCTAACGGTACAGAAATGAATGAAGCCTAAATGTAAAATAGCACTATTTATTCACGGTAGAAATGAAATATAGATTAATCTTTGTTTAGGCTGTATTTTGTTGTTTTATTAACATTAATGACACAGACAACAGCAGGAATATTAGGCTGCTGTCACTTTAAGACCGAATAAACAGACAAACATCCGGGTTCTTTCTCAGCTGTTCACTGATGACAGAACCGAGAGAATACTTGCCGAGACGGGCATTTAGTCATAGTTCTGTGTGCATGTGTCCGTTCAAGGGCAAGGAAACGCAAAAGAGGAATCAATTCGGTGTTCGGACGCCTCTGTCTCGCTCTAGGAGAGCACAGATAATGTGCGAGTCCCACTTTTCGCCTCCTTTTCCGCGTTTAAAATTGTTTGAATGTGTAAATTGTCAAGACAAAATACATCCTTCACTCTATGAAGGTTAAATGTAGCAGGTAATCTGCGAACCCCATGCGTGCCGAACCGTGGGTCAGCTGATCCTCACGATCACCCGCTGCACCGCTACACGAGGCTCGAGCAGGTCGCGCACCTGAGAGAGGGCCCACGTTCCAGGAGATGTTGTTGCACCAGCCGATGGCCTGGACCCAGTGCACCGTTCCCGTGTTCAGCCACACCAGATCGCCCGGCCGCTGGATGAACCGGTACACCGGCACGTTCGCCTCGTACAGGTCCTCCAGGTTCGGCCACCACGAGCCCTTCAGGAAGTTGATGTTGTTCCTGCAAAAGGGCGTCAGAAGAGACACTTAGCATATCAGTCCAAGGACCGACAACAGAAGCGGTGTCAGATCCGCCACATGATCTGAAGTCTTAGTTCAACCAACAATTAAAAATGGTCATCAATTACTCGCTCATGTCATCTCAAACCCGTAAGACTTTCGTTCATCTTCGAAACACAAACAAAGATATTTTAATGAAATCTGAGCAATTTCTGTCCCTCCACTGAAAGTGTTTTAATCCAGGTCTCCTGAAGAGACACGATCGCGTTACATGATCAGATTAAACGTAGGCTGTTCTTCACATATAAACACTAACCAGCGAACGAACACAGACGAGGTTCATTCTCACGTGTTTCGCGGCACATTTCAGCTTCTGCGTGAGGTTTGCTCTCGCAAGTCAAGCTTAGCTTTCGTTTACCGATGATCAAAGCTAAAATTAAATCTGTTGATCATATAAAGTGCTCGTGTCTCCTCAGATTAATCCACTCCAGTCACATGGGTTTATTTTACCATCTCGTTCAGGTTGAAGCGTCAGAGTTTTGGGTGATCAGACTTTCACAGGAGAGACAGAACTCTCTCAGATTTCATTAAGAATATCTTCATTCACTCGCCAAATAAGATTCTCATTGGTCTTCGAAACACAACTGAGGACCATTTTCATTTTTGGATGAAGCATCTCTAACTTTGACTCGAGGGTCCTTCACATTTCCCATTTCAAAATTCCATACTTTTCCAGACTCAAATTTCCAAACCCCTGAGCAGATTTTTCAGACCGTATTTAACATAAATGGTTCATACAGCATTATTTTCAGCATTACATTTAGTATATATACACATCTGTAAATATTCTTATTTTCGTAGGTTTTTCTGTTGGTTTTGTAGTGATAACATGCGCTTGCATGAAGAGAAGAAACCTAAAACGCTTTATAACCTGTATATATTCACCGCTGACACATCGGTTTGATACTGTAATCGTGGTTTGGTGTTGAATAAACACAGAAAGCAAAGTAAAGTCTGATTTAGGTGATGTTTATCTGTTGCTGGTCTGAGTGACACACATTCGACTAGTGAAGTTTAAAAGAGACTCGCTTTGCATAATGAAAATGGGTGCCTTGAATTGTGTTCAACAATCACTAAACAGTGTTTCCCATAAATTGATTTATCTGTGCGGGAAGCACAGGGATCACTAAACCTCTGCCATGAAAACTCTCTGCTTGTACGATAAATGTATTTTTAGAAATTCTTAATTTTACATTTTAGAAGACTGAATAGGGTCAATAGTCTGGAAACAAATGTTTCCATACTTGTCCAGACCTGGAATGACTAAAACCAAATGTCAAACTGCGTATGAAGCCTGTTGACTACAGTCGCTCTCAGACGATCAGGAACGAGAGGTTTGTGCAGGTCTGAAACTTCACGTACTTCTCACAGAACTCGCTCATCACTCCCCAGTACGGCTCCGGCACGGCAAACCACTCGCAGTCGCCCGGCCCGATGTTGATGTTCACGGCGCAGAAGTTATTGTGCTCCTGATGCCCTAGATATGAGCAGATACATGTGATATGAGCAGAGAGATCATGTGATATGAGCAGATACATGTGATATGAGCAGAGAGATCATGTGATATGAGCAGATACATGTGATATGAGCAGAGAGATCATGTGATATGAGCAGAGAGATCATGTGATATGAGCAGAGAGATCATGTGATATGAACAGAGAGATCATGTGATATGAGCAGAGATGGTGGTTCAAGTCATCTTGTATAGATCGTATTTACGAGTTGAACGCACTTGAACGCCACCACAATGTCGTAAATACCAGTGGGGAGCTCGGGATTTTCTCTAAGCTCCGATCTCTACGAGTTGGGGGCGTGTCAGTGATTAGCATGGCGGAATACACAATACGTAAAGGCATTTAGCTGTGATATTGTCAGGCTTTTCTATTAACAGCTCAGTTAGCTAATCGCCAACACAGAATATGAGAGTATTATAATATAACAATGCAACATGTAACGATGTGTTGGCAGTGGCTTCATAAATGCATTAAAAACATAAAAATACAAAGTACACCTGATGCACATTTCTTTGTTCTTCATTTTCTAGAACAAGAGTTTAAGAACCTTACTGTATTTTTGTGTAATTAATTAAGAGAAAGTACTCCGCCATTTTGCTCCGACGAAAGTGACTTGAACACACATGCCGTTATAAGCACGACTTCCCACCTCGTACGTACGAACTTCCCAGGAGGACTTGAACGCACCAAGAGATCATGTGATATGAGCAGAGAGATCATGTGACTGAGCATGTCTAACGACAGCGGCTCTCACCTGGAGTTCTGCTGCCCGGGACCTTCATGAAGAGCTGGACCGTGTTCATACCCAGAATGCTGTAGCCCACGTGACTGAGCAGGTTTCCGGCGGACACGACTCGAGCAAACGCAGGCAGTTTACTGAGTTCCTGCAGCTGCAGTTTCCACCTGCAGGGGGAGCCACAGCTGAACTCGGGCTTTCACTACAGACTCATCACACTGAGCTGAAGAAGTGATGGTGCTCCAGTCATTCAGAGAAACTGACTCATTTGTTCTGAGTTTGAAATCACTGCTTGCTCATACAAACACTTGAGACACTATCACTTACAAAATACAAAAACACAAAGGGGAACCACATGCACCCCGGACTCACTTCTTTTCATCCGAGACGTCGATGTTGGTCCCAAACTTGACTTGTTTGAAGGGAGCTTTGCGGCTCCTAGAAACACTGAGCAGAATGAACAGCGCAGGTTAGCATCAGTGCAGCTAAAGCATCATCGGTTATTAAACATGTCAAACTTACGTTTCCGATGACGTGATTTCAGAGTCCGACAGCTCCTTCTGCCCCTTCTTCTCATTCTCTTCCTGAAAGCACACAAGCTCAGTCACTTACTATGCAAAATACCACATGCAAACGATTAGTGCTAGTTTTAGAGATCGCCCGATATATCGTTTTCCCGATATTTAAGCATTTTCCCATAATCAGGTATCAGTTCTGTAACACTGGATTCACCGGTAAACGGCGCCATCTTGTGGCCGCTTTGAGAATTGTGTGGCATTAAAGCACTGCGTCTGAGGGGAGATCAGTCAACGACAGTTCAGAGGAAAGATAACTTGCATCCCTTAAACTTTATTTGCCAGCCATTACTGCACACATGAGGAAACAGTTTTCCTGAACACATTTTGTCTGTCTTTAGATGAACTCTAGACTTAGAAATAAACTCTAAACATTAGACTTTGTAAATTTCTTTTGCCTGTTGTTAATATTAATGCTGTTGTTATAAATATAAAGATGCAAAGGCAGTCATTTCTTTTTTATTATTCATAGGGCTGGAAAAAAAAATCGATTTGATTTAAAAATTGAGTTGGTAGGTCAAATCGATTCATATTTTCAAAAAAAAAAAAATTTAGATTTTTTTTCTCCCCCTCTTTATAGCGTACAATACATACATTTTGCATTCGCCAAATCTTCCTTTAGGGTTTCCGTAGCACACTCCCTGCGACGCAGCCCTCGAAGCTTCACGACATCACGACAAAAAGACTAGCATCAGAGAACGTCTAATGAGGGGAGAAGTGCCACTCAATAAACTTCCGGTTGCAGTTCCACTCTTGTTCCACATGAGGGCGCTCACATGACGAGTGCAGAATGAATGGAGGTCTATGGAGCTATACCGCTCAAAATCCACTTTTCTTAGGATATAATTTTTTGTCTAGTAATTTGAATGTTGTTTTCGAAAGGGGATGCAAAGAAATTGCAAAGAAATTACACATTGCTGGGTGTTAGATTTTTTAGAGTCACTTATTTGCTTTAAAAAGTCTTTCAAAATGTCAATGACGTCAGAATGCTGACGTCATTAGCAGAATGCTAGGGTGTTATGGGCAACAACAACTCAACCTGTAAGAAATCGAAAAGCAATAAGTACTCGTTCATTCAACTTTCGATCTATAACCCATGTTGAACTTGCAAAACCTACAATCAAATCTGAGATTTCTCAACGGCAATCGGGTGAGGGAGACAAATTTAGCCGTCTAGCCCCATAGACTCCCATTCATTCTGCACACATGGCGAGCGCCCCCAGTGGAACTCTGATTGGAACTACAACCAATAGGACTTAATAGGGCGTTGGAGTGAACAGGCTTTCCGTAGATGGGCTTTGCTAGCATGTTTAATTTTTTAACGGTCCTCCACGACAACGGCGTGCGAGTGAGTGAGTGAGTGAGGGAGGGTGAGTGAGTGAGTGAGTGAGTGAGTGAGTGAGTGAGTGAGGGAGGGAGAGTGAGTGAGTGAGTGAGTGAGGGAGGGAGGGAGAGTGAGTGAGTGAGTGAGTGAGTGAGGGAGGGAGAGTGAGTGAGTGAGGGAGAGTGAGTGAGTGTGAGTGAGTGAGTGAGTGAGTGAGTGAGTGAGTGAGTGAGTGAGGGAGGGAGAGTGAGTGAGTGAGTGAGTGAGTGAGTGAGTGAGTGAGTGTGAGTGAGTGAGTGAGTGAGTGAGTGAGTGAGTGAGGGAGTGAGGGAGGGAGAGTGAGTGAGTGAGGGAGGGAGAGTGAGTGTTCGCGAGTGAGTAAATAAAAAGATTTTATTTAAAACATAATTTAGTGACAGTGCATTATATATATATATTTTTTTTTTTTTCACTTTCAGACTATTTATTGATGTAGAAGTGTGTATTGTATGCAATGAGGTATTTAGTAAGTGTTAAAACAGTTTGTTCAGTTCAATACTGTTGTTATAATTGTCAAAACCAGAAATAAAACAAATAAATGTTGTTTTTTGGGCACATAAACATGCATATAATTGGTATCTGTAATAAAGAAATCCCTCTGGGTGTATCTCCATCTGATAGGGTTAGTGTTAGCTTTACCCTCAGAGACTCCTGGAAGGACGAGGCTTGGGGTTAGGGTTAGGGTTTAGACTCCTGGAAGGACGAGGCTTGGGGTTAGGGTTAGGGTTTAGACTCCTGGAAGGACGAGGCTTGGGGTTAGGGTTAGGGTTTAGACTCCTGGAAGGACGAGGCTTGGGGTTAGGGTTAGGGTTTAGACTCCTGGAAGGACGAGGCTTGGGGTTAGGGTTAGGGTTTAGACTCCTGGAAGGGTTAGGGTTAGGGTTAGCTTTACCCTCAGAGACTCCTGGAAGGACGAGGCCTGGTACTGGGCGTATTTGGCGATGGTGGTGTAGGATCGAGTGCCCTCGCAGCGCCACTGCTTCTTCTGCCCGCTGGAGTCCCAGTTCTCATCGGCCGGCTGGCACAGCTGAGTGCGCACCTCCACCAGGTGCTCGGGGTTCGCCTCCACCAGCGTCTTCGTGGAGAACAGGCCCAGATCTGCAGAGAGAAAATGAATGAATGAGGCATTTATATAGAGTCTTGGGCTACAGGGTCACATGGCTATCAGCTCAACATCACAGAGTGTGTGTGTGTGAGTGTGAGTGTGTGAGTGTGTGTGTGAGAGTCTTGGGCTACAGGGTCACATGGCTATCAGCTCAACATCACAGAGTGTGTGTGTGTGTGTGTGTGTGTGTGTGTGTGTGTGTGTGAGAGTGAGTGAGTGAGTGAGTGAGTGAGTGAGTGAGTGAGCGAGTGAGTCTTGGGCTACAGGGTCACATGGCTGGTCTGTGGTGAACATCTCCTTCTGACGGGTCAGGTGACCGAGACTTTGGAACAGTTTACCTGTTCTAATCAGAACTGCTCCCACAATATCTATTTTTAAATCAAAGTTAAAATAATTTTTATTTGATCTGGCTTATAATCCATGAGTTAAATCTGTGTTTTTATGGTTTGTTGTTTACTTGTGTCTTTCTCTGTATTTTATTTAATGGTTATTTGTTTTGTACAGCACAGGTCAATGGCAGTTGAAGAGCTTTAACAACTCACTCTGTCAAATGCATTTATGTAAAAGTAAAAAAGCTTGAAATAAGATAATAATAAAGCCCATAAAATCTGATCTGAAACTCGCACGGCTTTATAACACTAGTGCGAGCAGTAAATCAGCCACAGAATTTTGCATTTCGTCCTTGAATTCTTTTCAACAATGGACAGCAAAGCAAGTTTCAATCTGTTTTCTAGTCGCCATGGAAACTGTGCGGAAAGTGCGTCGCTCCTACATTTGGCCTTTCAGGTGATCGTGTGTGTGTGTGTGTGTGTGTGTGTGTGTGTGAGAGTGTGAGTGTGTGTGTGAAAGTGTGTGTGTGAGTGTGTGTGTGTGTGAGAGAGAGAGGCTAAAGGCTCTGACCCAGTTTGAGGGCTCCTGCCAGGCCCCGTATGACCGTCACTGGGTTGGACTGGTTTGTGCAGAACTGGTGCAGTGGCGGGAAGAAAGCGTCTCTCTTATTCTCCAACTGAAACACATTATAAACGCATTGTCAATCACACTCACAATCGCACGCTCACACTCGCACGCGCTAACACGCACTCGCTCTCTCACGCTCGCACTCTCGCGCTCGCACTCACACGCTCGCTCACGCTCACACGCTCACGCTCACACATGAACCCGCTCACTCACCCGCTCACTCACCCGCTCACTCACCCGCTCACTCACCCGCTCACTCACCCGCTCACTCACCCGCTCACTCACCCGCTCACTCACCCGCTCACTCACCCGCTCACTCACCCGCTCACTCGCGCTCACCTGCTCACCCACTCACTCACACGCTCACACGCTCACGCTCACGCTCACTCGCGCTCTCACACTCACGCTCACTCACGCTCACACCCGCTCTCACACTCACGCACTTGCTCACGCTCACTCGCGCTTGTGTGCAACTCACATATATGCTGGGAGTGGGAGGGTTGAGCTTGTCTTTATCCAGAGGAGGAGCAGGTGGAGGAGGGAGGCGAGGAGGAGGGCATTTGTTCAACAGGATTCGGCTGCTCGACAAACCGTTCTTACCAAGATTCCTGAAAATATTAATAATATTAGATAAGTGTTATTTATGCAGAATACAACAAATCAAAAATAATCATAACTTAAAGTTTGGTCAAACTCGACACCCTCAGAATCTCACTGTGGTCAGAATTAAAATGCGGTGGCAAATTTTGTGCAAGCCCATATGTGACATCATTCAAGCGCTTCAAAATATAGTGCATATTTCTGTCTGTGCATACAACAATCTCAAAGTCTGATCCGCTTTCCCGTTACGCAGGTGTAATTGAGTTTTGCAAATACTTAGTGCTGCAGATGTGCTTGTTTGAGACTTTAATGATGGATAGATGCACTTTTATGATGGATAGATGCTTATGATGGATAGATGCACTTTTATGATGGACAGATGCACTTTTATGATGGACAGATGCACTTTTATGGAGTTCAGAACAGAAACAGCCATTCACTGCCATTATAAAGCTTGGAATAGCCAGGTCATTTTTTAATATACCTTCGATTGTATTCGTCTGAAAGAAGAATGTCATAAACACCTAAGATGACTTGAGGGTGAGTAAATGATGGGGTAATTTTCATTTTTGGGTAAACTATCCTTTTAGAATTAATTTGACCAACGAGCAGTTAGTCAAGGGGTAATCAGATATACTTTTTGGATTCATATTAGACAAGTCTGCCTGACTTAGTTATGATCAGTTAAAAACGGATGTACCTGCAGGCCTTGAGGACGTCAGGGGATGTGGGGTAAATGGAGACGGTGGAGGACGAGAGCGTGGGTCTGTGAGGTGCTTTAGCACACAGCTCCGGTGGCTCTAGCTTTAGCGGCTCCAGCTTCACCGGGCTTCGAGAGTCTTCCGAACACGCTCCTCCTCCACTCCCGTTAACGGTGACGGTGGAGCCGGGCTTGTTAAGGCTGGCCGAGGGCTCCACAGGTGACGGTGATGATGCGGACAGGGCGGAGGCGGGCGAGGAGGCGGTGGAGCTGCCCGGAGCCGTTAGCGTGGAGCCGGGGTGAACGTGGTTTAGCCGTGAGTTAGTGGCGGGAATCTCCTTCCCTCCGAGCTGCGGATCATGTGCCGGAGAGCCGGGCCTGGACCTGGAACTGGGACTGTGGTGCTGGGTGGCAGTGGAGCCGTTGCTCTCTTTGGTCGGGCCGGTGCCGTGGCGAACACCTGAGGTAGCCGTTAGCCATGAGGAAGAGGAGGAAGAGGAGGACGACGAGGAGGACTGGTGATTGACAGCCGGCTCTGAGGGAGTCGTAGAGGAATGTCCAACCTGATTGTGAGGGCCACCGTCGGCCGAACCACTGGAAGAGAGAGTCCGGTCTCCATTAGGACCCGCCCAATGCGAACCTGGACCCTTCTGAAGCCCCTAAATCAGGAGGAAAGTCAAAAGAACAAGCATGAACGAGCCGAGAAACTGTATAAATGCTGGTTTCAGTGGGTTTGAGAGTCAGGAAGTGAATGCTCTCGATGAATGCACGCACTCAACACAAAATGTGTAAAAATGAGATGCATAATAAAATGTTTTGCTTATGATCCTCCCATGATGTAGAAAGTTTAGCTGGGTGTCAGAATTCATGTGTCATGATAACTAAACTAAAGTTTTTGATATTAAAAGTTCCCTTTCATAGGTCTCTCAACACTGTGAATATTTCTATGGGAACACCTTTGGTGTGGACGAATGTCTGAAGCCCTGATACCATCACGCCAATTTGATTGACCAATGACGCTTAGCACCAGCCTAAGAATACGTCACGTATACTTCATTTTAGTGTGCTGCGCGCTATTTCCTCAGATTTTATTCCTTCAGGAGGCGGATTTTCTGTTACCCTTATCGTGTTCTTTGCTATAATTCAGAGCAGTTTTACCACTCCTCTCAAGCAGACATTATAAGTTTCAAGAAATGCATCAACCACTGTGAGAGGTTCATCGCAAGACGAAACACTCATGACAGGTGCGTGCAGTGTCTGGGTCTTAAACATGTCGTCACTGGGATAGTTTGCAATTGAAAGCGCACTTCTCTGTCCTATAACGAGCTGTTAAACGTTGTTACTCGTGCTGTAAACAAGCTGGGGCTGGATTGGGACAGCGAGCCTGCTCAAACTCAGTCCCAGTCGAAGCTGAACGATCGCTAGACCCGCCCCAGCCCAGCCCAGTAGGCCTCTCCCATTCTTCCAAGACCTCCACCACAAGGTTTCGAAGTCTTGGAAGAAGCCTTTTTAGGCTCGAATCACGAATCCCGCGGATTTGCCATCATCTCTAAAATAGCGGTTCATGCCTACATGGCAATGCCAATGCCCATTTCACGCCTTCTTCGGCTATGACTTGGAAATGGCGGCCCATGCTGCCATCCAGTGTAGTTAGTTCTGCTTTGGTTGGGAAATCCTACATGGCCGCAGGGCAGGAAGCAGCCTCTCTTCATTCAATGGCTGTACTTCAGGCCTATCAAGCAGAGCTGCTTAAAGAGTTGGATGAAGGAGAAGGTCTGACTCCAAAGGCTGTTAAAGAGCTCAGGCGGGCCACTGACTTGGCGCTTAGAGCTACCAAGCACACTGCCCAGGCAGTAGGCCGGTCCATGGTGGGTATGGTGTCAG
Source organism: Rutilus rutilus (assembly GCF_951802725.1). NCBI lineage: Eukaryota > Metazoa > Chordata > Actinopteri > Cypriniformes > Leuciscidae > Rutilus > Rutilus rutilus. Next base: position 41,638,277 of record NC_140217.1, on the reverse strand, counting down.
TAGAGCGCCACTTTTGGCTCACTCTTACTGACATCAAAGAGAGAGAAAAAACCTTCCTGTTGGATGTCCCCATGTCCAAGGATGGTCTATTTGGCGAGTCTGTGACCGTTGTGGTGGAGAAATTTCGAGCAGCGAAACAAATCCGTTGTTTTCCGCCAGCTTATTCCACGTAGGCCTAGGGAGAGCGAGCGACAACCACCTACAGTCCGTTTGCGCTCGTCTTCCCTGCAGCACCCCCGTGAGACACAGCAAAGTGAACCATCGCCTATGGAGATGCAGAGACTGGGGCCCTAGGACACGTCCACGGTTTTGTTCACTTCATGACGCAGAAGGATAGACCTCTGGCCCTCCATTGGAGAGTTTGGATGAACCACACAAGCGTATTCGCCTCTCTCATTTTGGCCTCTGTTCCACCGCAAATTGAGCAGCACTCCAGACACTCCACGCATGCCTTCGGAGTTCTGGGAAAGGCCCAAGGGTCACGGGCGTGTGGCCAGTTTAAGATGGGGTTCAAAACCCCCACGTTCTATGTGGTTGGCCAGCCCGATTGGGCGATGAGACAGCTCCCTGTAGTAGAGGTTTCCGCCACTTATGTGCTTCGGAACCCTACGCAGGGGAACCAGACTATGACTACCGTAATCACTCCACTCGTACTTCCTGTTTCAGCAGATGCCATGGGCTCTCTGTAATCAACAATTGTACTGACACCTGCAGTTCGGCAGGTTCCAGAGGAAGAACGGCTAACACCCCTAGCAGAGTACTGGGCCGCGTGGTAGCGCCTGCCCGAAGTCTCGCAGTGGGTGTTACGTACCATTTGACACGGTTACACCATTCAATTCAGGAAAGGCCCACCTCCTTTCGGCCTTCTCACAACGGTGCGTCCTGGGGAAATTTCGACTCTGAATCAGGAGATTGTGTCAATCCTAGAGAAAGGGGCTTTAGAAGAAATACCCCCCACTCAGATGGAGTCAGGCTTCTACAGCCGCTATTTTGTTGTGCCCAAAAAGGATGATGGCTTGTCTCCAATACTGGACTTGCGTTGCCTAAACCTTGTGCTCAGAGTGAGCAGATTCAAACTGCTGACATTGAAGTCCATTGAAGTCCGGAGATTGGTTTGTGACTATCGATCTGAAGGAAGCGTACTTCCACATTCAGGTCGTCAAGAGGCCATGGAAGTTCCTCAGGTTTGCTTTCGAGGCCAAAGCGTATCAATACAGTGTTCTGCCGTTCGGACTGGCTCTGGCTCCTCGAACGTTCACAAAGTGTATGGACACAGCTCTTGCCCCGCTGCGGCTCCAGGGCGTCCGAAACTACCTGGACGATTGGCTGATATTAGCTCAATCTCAGGACTTGTCAATTGTACATCGAAACTTGATACTCAGCCATTTGAGGAGCTTGGGTTTATGCATAAACCTTCAGAAGAGTGTGTTGCTGCCACGTCAACACACGACTTTTCTGGGCATAGAACTAGACTCTCACATGATGCGGGCACGGCTGTCTCCCGCACATGTTCAGTGTTTCTGGCACTCAAACGGTTCTCCCCTTAAGGGGTCTTAAGGGGTGTCACATATTGGTCAGGACAGACAACATGACTGTAGTTTCGTACCTGAATCGCCAAGGAGGTCTACACTCTCGTCCCCTGTACAGGTTGGCAAAGCGTGTCCTCCTTTGGCCACGGACCAGGTTTCTGTCGGTCAGGACGGTTCACATTCCAGGCCATCTGAACCTGGAAGCAGACCTGCTTTCAAGGCAGTGCTTGGAACCAGGGGAATGGAGGTTGCACCCTCAAGTGGTGAGCCTCATATGGCAGCTGTTTAGCCGAGCAGAGGTAGATTTGTTTGCATTGAACATGACTACGCACTGTCCGCTCTGGTTCTCCCTGTCTCCTCCGTCGCCTCTGGGACTGGGTGCTCTGGCTCAGGAGTGGTCCAGGGCCAGGCTTTATGCCTTTCCACCGATTCGATTACTCTCATCGGTCCTCCTCAGATTAAGAGAAGTCAAAATGAGACATCTGTTGCTGGTGGCCCCGTTTTGGCCCACTCAGATATGGTTTTCAGACCTAGTCAGTCTGTTAGTCGGCCTTCCGTGGGAGGTTCCCCTCAGATCAGACCTGTTGACTCAGGCCCAGGGTACGATTTGACATCCCCGTCTGGGATCCATGGAAGCTGTGGGTTTGGCCCCAGAGCAGGGCACGCTAATGTATTCTGGACTCTCGGCTGAGATCTAGGGCCCCCTCTACGAGGCGTCTGTATGCTTATAAATGGAGGCTGTTCGCCTCTTGGTGCAGCCAGCCCGACCTGGACCCAGTTCATTGCCCTGTGAGTTCAATACTGGAGTTCCTGCAAAGTCGTTTTTCAGAGGGTGCGGCCACGGCCACTCAAAGTGTACGTGACGGCTATTTCGGCAGAGCACGTACCAATAGGAGGTGTTTCCGTTGGACGTCACCTCCTGGTTTCTCGTTTTCTATAAGGGACGAGACGGCTTAGGCCTTTCCGCCCTGTAGGAATTCCTTCTTGGGATTTAGGCATTGTTATCGAAGTTCTGGCAGGTCAGCCGTTCGAACCATAAGAATCTGTGTCAGAGAAGTTTCTGACTCTTAAGCCAGTTCTTTTGCAATAGAATAGGGGACCTGCAGGCTTGTATGGACTTTGCCCCGGGGCAGGTTAAAGTCTTGATGCGTTCCAGGCCAGGATACGTTCCCAAGGTCGTGTCAACCCCTTTTTTGTTCCCAGCAGGTGGTTTTGGAGGCTTTTTCCTCTCCTAATTCAGAGACTGGGAGTGACGCACGGCCCCTCTGCCTCTGCCCAGTCAGGGCACTAAAGGTCTATGTCGACCGATCAGCCCAGTGGCGTAGATCGGAGCAATTGTTTGTGTGATTTGGTGGTAAAAACAAAGGGGCTGCTGTCACCAAATAGAGAATGTCTCATTGGGTGATTGAGGCCATCTCAGCGGCTTATGAGGTGTGTGGTTTGGCTTCACCTCTAGGTGTGCGTGCACATTCCACTAGAGGAATGGCTTCTTCTCAAGCTCTTTTTAGGAGCTCTTCTGATATTTGTGTTGCGGCAGGATGGTCCTCTCCGAACACTTTTATCAAGTTCTACGATCTGGATGTGAGGATGACTCCTGGCTCCCAGGTCTTATCAGCTTGAGCGGACACTTTCCACTGTCTTCCAGCTATTCTCAGGTATGTGAAGGCGTTATGGTATAAATCGTTCCCATAGCGTTATTTGCAGTGTTGAGAGACCTATGAAAGGGAAAGTCTCGGTTACGTATGTAACCTTTGTTCCCTGAGTAGGGAACGAGACACTGCGATGCTGGCCTTCCCATTCTTGAATAGTGCTTCCTTTATCATGGAATCTGAAGAAATAGCGTGCAGCACACTAATACGAAGCATACGTAACGCATTCTTAGGCTCAATCCCAATTCACCCCTTGCCCCTACCCCTTGGCCCTATCCCTCCGTTTTGCGCGTTCCCGTGAAGGGGTAGGGTTGTCTCGATTCTCTTTTGGTTGGAGGGGTACGGGTAAGGGGAAGGGCCAGATAGCCCTTGAAACGAAGATTTTTCGGGACCACACTTCAAACGAAGGGGTATGAGAAATGTACCTGCATACACCAGCTACAGAGGCAACATGACTGCCAATAATCATTTTCTTTATGTCACATTCAATCTTGTGTTCATATTTACGGTCATGTTATTCAAATAAACGGTTGCAAAAAAAATCGCTAAAGTTCGTTAACAATATGACGCGTGTAAAAAGCAAAAGTTTGAAGCGAAGTGGACGTGCTAAACGCCTCATTCACGCCGCAAGACCTCCAGATGCGCGTAAACGCGTCTTAACATTGAAATCACTCGCGCCAGACGCTCTATTCGCGTTTGGTGTGAACGCAGCATTAGGCGTCGAAGATATCGTCATCTCCGTTGTTTTCTGCGAACTTCAAGAAGAAAAATGCAAAAAAATAGCTGTAACTCACGCAAGACTACAGCTGACGACGGCATCTTGGAAGTTTGTGATAAACATTGGCGCATCTCCTGTAACGTAGGCGCTAGCAACGACGTATAATGACGTGTGACGGTGTAGTAGTGGTGTCCCATTTCTTAGGGGAATATTTTCACCCCTATGCCTTGCCACTCTGTTTCAAGGGGCAAGGGTAAGGGGTAGGCGAAGGGTTAGGGGTAGGCGAAGGGGTATAAAATAGAATTGGGATTGGGCCTTAGGGTGGTGCTAAGCGCTATTGGCCAATCAAATTAGTGTGATGGTATAAGGGCTTCAGACATTCGTCCACACCAAAGGTGTTCCCATAGTGGTATTCTCAGTGTTTGCAGTACATACGTAACAAAGACGTTCTTTTGATGTTGCACATTGAGGAAAACAGTATCACAGATATCACGATAAGAGCTGGCATGATTAAACTGCTTCTGCATATAAGAAAATGAGTGCAAAAAAGTGCTGCACGGGGTGTAAAAATCTGTATCCCTGTGCTTTTTGGATGTAGGGAAAATGCGACTCATAAAAATGTATCAGTCCAAGGCACTCGAGAGTTTATTTCATTATGGCTTTAGGCAATTAAAACACAGTTTTCAAACACATAGTTCAGATAATCTAGTGAGTTTGTCATATCATTTTTTTAAAGCTAAAATATTTTTGGATAAATGTCTAAATGGGGAGGATCATGACCACGTGTTTTATCTGTAATGCTACAGAAGCGGTTTGGCTTCAGGTTAGAGTAAGAAGCGCAGTGCTCAGACCTGAGTGGCGTTGAGGTTCTGGCTCCTCCACGGGTCTCCTGGGCTCCTGCAGTGGTGAGGTAGTGCGTTGGGGTGCAGGTAAGGCACGTCTCCGTTCGCTCTGCTCCCCGGCGTGTGATTATTGCCGACTGCAGGGGGTTGTGGGCCGGAGCGGGAGCCGGGACTGGGAGGCAGCGGCCCGTTGGCCAGCGGATGAGCAATGCAGGGCGGGCGGGGAACCGGGCCTCGGGGAACAGGGTGAGCAGGCAGTGAGGAGACGCCCGAGGGCCCGTTGGGGAGAGAGGGTCGGATCGGGCCCGAGGAGTTCTGCCTCATCTGTAGGGAAAGGGCACAATCAACCCCAAATATTAAGCAAGTCAAACAAACACCTATTACAGTTTAAAGGCCCGTGCACACTGGGACGATTATCGTGTGCTCTTGTGACTAAACAAAGGGCGCCAATGTGAGTATGCACACCAATGCGCAAAACTGCAGACGTAAAGGCGTTGTTTTTTGGTTTGACGCACCGCCTTAAAAACTGGCAAACAAATGAGATTGCCGCTTTTATTCATGTGCCTGGAGCTGCTGAAGTTACAGTAGCATAGACATAGTAAATATTAAAGCACAAAAGTATTAAAGCGCTCAAGCACAAAGCGGTCTTGCTGAGCACACATTGATAGAAGACGAAGAGGAAGAGGAAGTAAGTAGACGAAGAAGATGCAACGAGGCAAGATGAATGTAGAGCTGCTGGTCTCTTTGGTGTCTGAACACAAAGAACTTTATGACAAACGCCACAGCAATTACAAAAACCTCGATAAGAGGGAGTTGTTGTGGAGAGGAATTCCAAATCAAATAGGATTCAGGGAGTGAATTTGCAAGTTCACTCGGTGCATCGCCAGGGGAAATCGCTTGGGTATGAACACAAAGACGCACCAAAAACGTCTCGAAAAACGCTGGCAATAAGCGTGTGCGATAATCATCCGGTGTCCACAAGGCTTAAAGCTGCTTTTCCACCGTCGGGCCAAACTGGTCCATTCCGTGCCGAACCAGCCCAGCTGTTACGGATATGGTTTCATTTTCACTGTGGTTTGATAATGGAGCTCTATGGAATGTAATACAGTCATCAACATTTGAAGTGGATCAAAACCTTTCATCAAAGTTATACATGAATTTTGAACAATCCCCGTTCTTATCTTAGGACAACTTTGATTAACTTCTTTCAAATGTTGACTACTGTACAAATGCATCATGAAAGAGTTTACAGACGATATGAGATGTAAATAGTAACCGTTATGGAGGATGATCAAATATTTCTTTTCATTTTATTAACTTTGTTACATCACTCCGCTACAGAGAAACATGTCTCCACACACACTCCACCGGGTTCAGAACGGTGTGTAACCGAGTAACCAAACTCAAGTGGAAATTTACTGGAACCGTTCCGTGCCGTTCTTAGAAGAGTTCGACCCGACGGTGGAAGAGCAGCTAAAGTGTCACAATAGTATTAAAGTCCCCCTGTAGTCAATAATTGTATCCCTTAAAACTCATCTTTGATCACCAAAATTACATATTTAAGCACTTTTTCCCAAAAAAGTTTTCATGCCTTAAAATATCTTGAATGTAACTCGACACTCTTGCCTCATTTAGTATGCGCGGTGCTATGAATATGCAAATGAGCCCCGCCTCCACTCACTCACTCAGCTCAGAGATCCACTGGTTGACGATCACACGTTGATCTGATTGGTTACAAGGTAGTTTGTGACGTCAGAAACACCAGCGATTTCAAAGCGTGTTTTTGAGACTGTCTTTGGTTCACTGCAGTTTTAAGGAGGAAATACTCAGCAATGGTGTCGACTTATGAATTTACACATGGTTTGTCTTAAAGCATATTAAAAACACCACATAGACACATAAACAACATTGGATTTTCACCACAGGGGGACTTTAAGAGGAAAACATCTCAGCCACAGAAAACAATGAGCTGGAAGATTTCAGGGCCAGATTCCTCCGAAGGTTTTCCTGAACGCTGTTGTGGCGCACCTGTTGCTGGTGCATGGCTGACAGCTGAGCCTCCAACTGATCCAACATCTGCATCTGAACAGGCTTCAGACTCGCACGGTTGGCTCGCAACTGTTCCAGCATCTGAGAGGAAGAGACATTCAGTGAACGGCTGAGCAAAAGAAGCACAGACATTCATCAGTGTTCATCTCGAAACGGATCAATGATAGTCAGGGACGTCACATCTGAAATCAACAGCATGGAAGTTCTTCAGTGAGAAGCAGCTCACAGGCCAACAAACCACCGTCTAAACCAGTGGAGCCCAATCCTGTTCCCAGACCAGATCTAATCACACACCTGAACCAGCCATTCCAGGCCTCAGGATCACTGGAAGCCTCCAGGCCGGAGCAGGATTGGACACGCCTGGTTTAAACCAACATCACGACGCATGCAAGGGGTAAAACTCTATGACTTTTGGCTGTTCATTTACACAAAGGCATTTCGGGGCCAGAAAATCCAAACATTTGAAAAGTATTTTATTATTTAATTTAATTTTTTCTAATGATAGCGTATCGTCTCTGTGTAGACTACAACAACGTGAATTTGTGAAAACAGTGATGTCATGCGCATGCGTATTACACGTTCAGTCTGAAGACGTGTAGTGTTTCTTTACAAAGTGACATCGCCAACTACTGGCCTAGCAGCAGAATACATGAGAACGGGATCGTTTTGACATCGTTGTGGTCTGAACACGAAAAATGGATTTTTAGTATCTTGATGTCGTGTAAACGTGCAAAAGAAAGTAAAAGCTGGTATGAAATGTAAAGGAACCCAATTTATTTTCTACATGCATGTTATGTTATCCACACTTTTCATTTAAAAAAATTTTTTTTGAGCTTTTAATGTTTAATCAGATTGTTGTAACTGGATCTTCCAGTGAAGAGTTAGATATAGTGCAGCTAAACTCCACTCATGCTCATCTGCATACACTTGAGTGCGACGCCCACATCTCAACATCCAATCAACAACCCATGCAAAGAGCCAAGTCCCCCCCTACATTTACTCTTACTTGATGATCGATCACTTGATGATCGTTATAATCGGATGTAGATCACAAAACGGATGCACGATATTTCGGCCACCATATTGGTATCGGCCGATATATTATCATTTTTAATGTTATCGCTATCTGCCCAATAAGAAGATTTGGCCAAAATATAATGTATTACTTCCTTCAGCTGAAACACTAACCCTTTCTAATATAAAGAATTATCGGTATCAGCCAAAATGTTTATATCGGTGCATCCCTACACAAAAGAAAAGATCTGCCGCTACTCCTGTTCCATCACCCCGGGTCATCAGCACTCGACCGCAGGCAAGCTCAGCTGTGAGGACTGGCACACAGTGTTCATCACACACTCACCTGCAGCTTCTGAGGAGACGGGTACCAGCTCGGAGTCGCTGGCGGTGCTGAACTGTTGGTCCAAGACTCTGAGGAGCTCTGAGGAGGAACACAGGAGACACCATTACAGGCCTCATACAGACACGGTCAAATTCCAGGACTTTCAAGGACTTTAAGCACTACTTTTTTCTTTTTTTTTCAAGGACTACAATCAGAGATCTCACTTATCAAACAATATCTTTCTTTATCATCTTTTAAATTCTAAAAAGAATGTAAAAACACTTGGATATTTATAAGAGCAATATCAAGCTCAGCCATATAGAGGAACATGACTCTATATCTACATCAAATGGACATGACATTCTGTGTGAAAAGATTGTTTTATCAATAAAATTTAAAATATATTTCCTTTATATTGTCTTTCAATAATTCAAGCACTTCTAAAGTACTTCTTCATAAAAATGGCTGTTTTTAAGGGTTTTCCAGGACTTAAATTTCAAAAAGTCAAATTCTAGTACTTTAAGCACCTAATTACCGCTGCCGTTATCTCAGAGTCACATGACCGGAAGAACCGAGCACAAACCTTGGCAGGGCTGGTGGTTCTCTTCCTCTTGGCTGGACTGGACTGATCGTCGGCCTGATCCAGTGGACTCACGTGGGCTGGCAGAGACTGACCCGAGCCCTGAGCCGAACCCGACGCCCCGGGTTTACACGCCTGAGGGACACCACACACACGTCAGGAGACACAGAGACTCAACACATCTGAGAGTCTGAAACGCTCACAGTCAGCACATGTAAAAGTCGTCGATCAATATTCCTCCACAATAGGCAGAAATCGTGAGATGAATAGAGAGGAAGAGAGCTGCGAGTGGGCTGACTGACAGCAGAGAGAAGCATCTCAGAGGGAACGAGTAAATCATGATTACAGCTCGAGATTGAGCCTTGCATACTGTCCTCTTGACCAGCAGCATTGTTGAAGAGTTAGTTCACCCAAAGATAAAAATTAGCCCATGATTTACTCTCCCTCAAGTCATGCTAGGTGTTTATGACATTCTTTTTTCAGACGAATACAATCAGAGTTATATTAAAAAATGTCTTGGCTCTTCCAAGCTTTATAATGGCAGTGAATGGCCGTTAGTGTTTCGAAGTCCATAAAAGTGCATCTATCCATCATAAAAGTGCGTCTATCCATCATAAAAGTGCATCTATCCATCATAAAAGTGCATCTATCCATCATAAAAGTGCATCTGTCCATCATAAAAGTGCATCTATCCATCATAAAAGTGCGTCTATCCATCATAAAAGTGCATCTATCCATCATAAAAGTGCATCTGTCCATCATAAAAGTGCATCTATCCATCATAAAAGTGCGTCTATCCATCATAAAAGTGCGTCTATCCATCATAAAAGTCCATCTATCCATCATAAAAGTGCATCTGTCCATCATAAAAGTGCATCTATCCATCATAAAAGTGCATCTGTCCATCATAAAAGTGCGTCTATCCATCATAAAAGTGCGTCTATCCATCATAAAAGTGCGTCTATCCATCATAAAAGTGCATCTATCCATCATAAAAGTGCATCTGTCCATCATAAAAGTGCATCTATCCATCATAAAGGTGCATTTATCCATCATAAAAGTGCATCTATCCATCATAAAAGTGCGTCTATCCATCATAAAAGTGCATCTATCCATCATAAAAGTGCGTCTATCCATCATAAAAGTGCATCTATCCATCATAAAAGTGCATCTATCCATCATAAAGGTGCATTTATCCATCATAAAAGTGCATCTATCCATCATAAAAGTGCGTCTATCCATCATAAAAGTGCGTCTATCCATCATAAAAGTGCATCTATCCATCATAAAAGTGCATCTATCCATCATAAAAGTGCATCTGTCCATCATAAAAGTGCATCTATCCATCATAAAGGTGCATTTATCCATCATAAAAGTGCATCTATCCATCATAAAAGTGCGTCTATCCATCATAAAAGTGCATCTATCCATCATAAAAGTGCATCTGTCCATCATAAAAGTGCATCTATCCATCATAAAAGTGCGTCTATCCATCATAAAAGTGCGTCTATCCATCATAAAAGTCCATCTATCCATCATAAAAGTGCATCTGTCCATCATAAAAGTGCATCTATCTATCATAAAAGTCCATCTATCCATCATAAAAGTGCATCTATCCATCATAAAAGTGCATCTATCCATCATAAAAGTGCATCTATCCATCATAAAAGTGCGTCTATCCATCATAAAAGTCCATCTATCCATCATAAAAGTGCATCTATCCATCATAAAAGTGCATCTATCCATCATAAAAGTGCATCTGTCCATCATAAAAGTGCGTCTATCCATCATAAAAGTCCATCTATCCATCATAAAAGTGCATCTCCTAGATGATGGAGAGATGCACTTTTATCATGAATGGATGCTTTTTTTATGGACTTTCGCTGCCATTATAAAGCTTGGAAGAGCCAGGACATTTTTTAATATAACTCTGTGTTCATCTGAAAGAAGAAAGTCATATACACCTAGGATGACTTGAGGGCGAGTAAATCATGGCTAATTTTCATCTTTGGGTGAACTAACTCTTTAAGGTCTTTCTGGAGCTTTATCTTGTCAGAATTGGATCAGATATAGATTCAGTCGCCACAAAGATAAAACGGTAAACAAATCCTTTCAAACCCTGTTTAATGAACCATATTGTTGTTGTTCTACAGTATCAGAAACACTTAGGAGTGATTTTGACCAGAAACAGTGTGGAATAACTGGACTGAAACTGCACTTGCTTCAATTACAGGCATCAGCTCAACACACCCGAGCGCTGCACATACGGCCTCGCTTCACGCGTGTCGACTCTAATTCTGTAATTAAATTCCTTTAAATATTAAAAAGCTTTTAAACAAATTTTATAGCCATGACAGATTATATGACAACATTTTGAAGATCTTCTGTTCCTCAGCGAGGGCCACTTCTCTAAGTCACATTCTTGTATATGTTTTGGGAAATAACTCAAGCCACATCTTTGAACCAGTGGTCTAGGAGTGGCCATATCGACTCCAGTGTAAAAACAAAAACAGAATTAATAAAACAAACAGGTGCTGAAGGTCCTGATATCTAACTGTAACTGTAAGCACATTTACAGACGTCTGATTGTACCCCCCCCCACCCAAAACAACAACAGAGAAAAGATGCAAAAAACAAATAATATAAAACACTTATTATGAGCGAGTGCATCAGTATCAATGAGAGAAAAACACGTCTCATTGTACTGTGTCATGAACACACACACACACACACGCACGCGCACACACACACACACACACTCGACTATGAACTACTCCAGCCGGACTGCGTCAGTGTTTGTTGTGGAACTGCAACACTAGAGAAACAACGACTGCAGAACTAATGACTACATCACAAACACAACTCTGGGTGAGAAACGGCACAACAGGGGCTTTCGCACCGGATGGTTCTAATCACCAGTGTGGTTCCCCGAGAGCTAATGGTTCTCTTAGGAAACAAGTCACCAGTGTGGTTCCCCGAGAGCTAATGGTTCTCTCAGGAACGAGTCACCAGTGTGGTTCCCCGAGCTAATGGTTCTTTTAGGAACGAGTCACCAGTGTGGTTCCCCGAGAGCTAATGGTTCTCTCAGGAACGAGTCACCAGTGTGGTTCCCCGAGCTAATGGTTCTCTTAGGAACGAGTCACCAGTGTGGTTCCCCGAGAGCTAATGGTTCTCTCAGGAACGAGTCACCAGTGTGGTTCCCCGAGCTAATGGTTCTCTTAGGAAACAAGTCACTAGTGTGGCTCCCCGAGAGCTAATGGTTCTCTCAGGAACGAGTCACCAGTGTGGTTCCCCGAGAGCTAATGGTTCTCCTAGGAACGAGTCACCAGTGTGGCTCCCCGAGAGCTAATGGTTCTCTCAGGAACGAGTCACCAGTGTGGTTCCCCGAGCTAATGGTTCTCTTAGGAACGAGTCACCAGTGTGGTTCCCCGAGCTAATGGTTCTCTTAGGAACGAGACACCAGTGTGGTTCTCCGAGAGCTAATGGTTCTCCTAGGAACGAGAGTCACCAGTGTGGTTCCCCGAGCTAATGGTTCTCTTAGGAAACGAGTCACCAGTGTGGTTCCCCGAGCTAATGGTTCTCTTAGGAACGAATCACCAGTGTGGTTCCCCGAGCTAATGGTTCTCTTAGGAACGAGTCACCAGTGTGGTTCCCCGAGCTAATGGTTCTCTTAGGAACGAGTCACCAGTGTGGTTCCCCGAGAGCTAATGGTTCTCTTAGGAACGAGTCATCAGTGTGGTTCCCCGAGCTAATGGTTCTCTTAGGAACGAGACACCAGTGTGGTTCTCCGAGAGCTAATGGTTCTCCTAGGAACGAGTCACCAGTGTGGTTCCCCGAGAGCTAATGGTTCTCTTAGGAAACGAGTCACCAGTGTGGTTCCCCGAGAGCTAATGGTTCTCCTAGGAACGAGTCACCAGTGTGGTTCCCCGAGAGCTAATGGTTCTCTTAGGAACGAGTCACCAGTGTGGTTCCCCGAGAGCTAATGGTTCTCCTAGGAACGAGAGTCACCAGTGTGGTTCCCCGAGCTAATGGTTCTCTTAGGAAACGAGTCACCAGTGTGGTTCCCCGAGCTAATGGTTCTCTTAGGAACGAATCACCAGTGTGGTTCCCCGAGCTAATGGTTCTCTTAGGAAACGAGTCACCAGTGTGGTTCCCCGAGCTAATGGTTCTCTTAGGAACGAATCACCAGTGTGGTTCCCCGAGCTAATGGTTCTCTTAGGAACGAGTCACCAGTGTGGTTCCCCGAGCTAATGGTTCTCTTAGGAACGAGTCACCAGTGTGGTTCCCCGAGAGCTAATGGTTCTCTTAGGAACGAGTCACCAGTGTGGTTCCCCGAGCTAATGGTTCTCTTAGGAACGAGTCACCAGTGTGGTTCCCCGAGCTAATGGTTCTCCTAGGAACGAGTCACCAGTGTGGTTCCCCCGAGAGCTAATGGTTCTCTTAGGAACGAGTCACCAGTGTGGTTCTCCGAGAGCTAATGGTTCTCCTAGGAACGAGTCACCAGTGTGGTTCCCCCGAGAGCTAATGGTTCTCTTAGGAACGAGTCACCAGTGTGGTTCTCCGAGAGCTAAGGGTTCTCTTAGGAACGTTATCTGGTTGTGTTCGCACCGCCAGTAGGAACTCTGTAAAGGTTTAGAGGCTCATCGGTCACTGTTTCCCATGTTCGTAGAGTTAGTTTCTGGAGTAAATATATAGGCTATAATCTGTGTGCGGTTTAATAATGGCGGGTGCTGGTGTTTCGCGTGCGTTCGGCCAATCAGCGAACACTACCGTCCCGGAGAGTTCCTCTAGCGCTGGGTTAGAGCGTAAAGGAGGAGTAAAGTAGTTCCTCCAAAAGAGTTTCTAGAACTAAAATTGCTCCTAGTTCCTGCGGTGCGAACACGCCGACATCCGGGAACGTCCGCCAATAGCTCTAGGAACGATGAAGAGGTTCCTCCGCTGCGAAAGCCCCTGATTACACACTTGTAGCATAAAACTCATTTCTGACCCAGATGTGTGTGTAGAGCTGCACTACTGGAGCTCACGTACTGAAACCACGCTACCGATCGACTCGCTGTTAAACTTTCTGGAAATGTAGGAATTAACCGAAGGATTCCCCTAATACTAACAATATGGACATATAATTTGTGCAATTCCAATGGTTACTGTGAACATGATGCGGCGAGCAGGAGCGTGGTTCCACCGGATGAGCCGTGTGTGTGTGTGTGTGTGTGTGTGTGTGTGTGAGGGGCGGTTCTCGGGGTGTGTGTCTATCTGGTCTCACCTGCTGGCCTGTGCTCTGGACACCCTGTCGGGACGTTAGCTCTGCTGGGATTGGGAGGCTCCAGGCTTCCTCAATACTAGGAAGCATTTTACTTTTACTCTGTAGACTATTGTGTTGGAGGTTACAGAACTGAGCCTAGGACGAAAACGCGTGAAAAAGACATGTAAACAGCCATCTGAGGACGAGCGGCGGAACAGTTCAAGCAGAGAGAGGCTAGTTCAGGCTAATTCAGGCTAGTTCACGCTAGTTCAGGCTAGCTCAGGCTAGTTCGAGAGGGCCTCAGCTGAATCAGTCAAAGTATCTCTAGCTCCAATGATCACTGGACTCACGCATACAAACGAAGAATGAAGGTGAAGAAATCTGACACAAATTAACTGAACATATTCACAACAAATGCAACATGTACTGATCCCCACACAGACAGACTCGCTCTGATTGGCTCTCACCTGCAGGTACTTGATGCGCGCCGCTAGCGCCGCGGTGTTGCTGCAGGCTTTGCTGCGCGTGGCGTTGACGTAGCACTTGATGGCGTCCTGCGGCTGGTTGCAGGACTCGTAGAGCGTGCCCAGATCCATCCAGGCCGCGGCGTGACTGTGGTCCAGCTGAACCGCGCAGATATACGCCTGCAGCGCATCCATGGGCTGATTCTGCTGCTGATACAGCACGCTACGAGCACACGCTAGCAGGTTAATTACCTCAAACACATCCTTACACCTTATTCCTGACCTGAGGTTTGAATTATGGGTGGCACCTCCGGTTTGGGGAACTTCCATTCAAAAAGACTAAAATGAGTCATTTCGAATCATGTGACCCCGGACCACAAACCCAGTCGAGTCGCACGGGTTTATCTGTGGCAATAGCCAACAATACACTGTATGGGTCAAAATTATCGCTTTTTCTTTTCTGCCAAAAATCATTAGGATATTAAGATCATGTTCCATGAAGATATTTAGTAAATTTCCAACCGTAAATATATAAAACATTTATATTTGTGAGTGAATGCAGCAAAATCACGGACATAAATGGAGAACTTTAAAGGCCATTTTCTCAGTGTTTAGATTTTTTTGCACCCTCAGATTCCAGATCTTCTAATAGTTGTATCTCGGCCAAATATTGTCCTAAATCTCAATTTCAAAAATGTAACCATGTGACTGGTTTTGTGGTCCAGGGTCACATAAGGTTACCCTACAAATAAAGCTGATCCGTCAGTTTTCCTTCATGTTTTGTTTTCAGACATCATGAGCGTAACGTTGCACTTGGTAAGTATATCTACGGCAAGAGCTCTTTTCAGCCGCTGATTCTTTTCTTTTTTCCCTTTGCATTCCGCTGTAAAAGTATGGAAAATGACAACATATACTGCACATGTGTGGTCTGTTCTCCAGATTTAATTTAGGATATATCTCATTAATAATTCACTGGAATGCTCGAAGAATCTCTCGTTTTTCTCCTCAAATCCTCACGTCTCTTTCCAGGTTTGTTTTCACGTGTCAATACAATTTATTATCTGTCAAAATGACGGATATCACTTTGAAATAGTATTACGCAATGCTGAAGTTAATGAACACTTTTGATTAAGGCAACGTGCATCACATAATACAGATATACATTATTGCTGTGGAAAGAATCAAGCTTTTGGGATCATTCATGGTTTGTTGAAAGTATCTTGTTGATGCTTTTACACTTACATTTCCATTTAACGTTCGATGGTTGAAAGGTTTTGTACCCAGTAAAAAAAAAAAAAAAAAAAAACGATTATTGCGTTCATAGAGCGAGTCTTTCACTGATTGTTTACAGCTTAACGGAAGTTACACCCATAATTCAGGCAAAGCATCATGGGAGCAGGAATAAGATGGATACACATACAAGAATATTCATATATATACACAACAAAGTAGTGTTGTCACGATACCAAAATTATTGTTTCGATACCGATACCAAGTCAAGAATTGCGATCTGAAATACGCAGAACTTTTTATACTTTTTACTGAAAAGGGAGAAACACTCTCAAATATCATTGCTGTGCTTTATTTTAAAACCGGGACAACATTCTAACATTTGAACAAAATATGAAATATAAAAATATAACAAATAAATTAGAGCAATGACATTCAAGGTAAAAAAAAATAAAAAAAATAGCAGCATTATCTCAGTTATCATAAGGAACATAAGAGTTACCGGTAATAACTTTATCTTGATTCTGAACTTTGAATAAAAATATGACCAGCGATTATATTAAACAATGTTTAATATTGGCAACATATAATAAGCCTCATTGGTGATATATTTGACATGTGGGGAGACAGTTGTGGAAGGCCTATACTTCATGTTAAACATAAATATATAGCAGCAAAGACAACGTCGGCAGTTTTGACGGCAAAATAGGCTACAGAATATTTCGTTCTGTATTGAGAGGTGCAGTATTTGAAAATCGATAATATTTTTTTAAATTACATTTATATCTGCATTTATGTCAAAACCTAGAGACTTTCAAACATCAAAATGTCATTTATTAATATGTATTCGTGTCAAAATGACATAGAAACATCTTTTCCTATTCTATTTTGCCTGGAAACGCTTCCAACACGCTTGCGTGTCGCGTGAAAAATAGGCGTCGGTTCTATTTCTAGCGTGCGCGCGTGTCACGCAGGCAGTGTGCTAGCTCTAACCTGTTGTTATCATGGGAGCCGAAATAAAAACGGACACGCCACGCAGCTGAGACGCTCACGCCACGCAGCCAGTGTGTCGCCGGCCTTACAAATCTGGAATGCGGTCATTCTTAGAAGTATCGATACTAATACATTTAGGAATCGTGACGTTTTTCATTTCCGAGAATCGCGATACTTTTGAAGTATCGGTGCACCGTGCAACACTACAACAAAGCAGAACAATGTGCAAAGTGAGATTATTACGGCCAGTGAAAACATGTCGTTTATGAGTATTTTCGTTGGACAATGAAAAACGGACGCATAAATTCTAGGGATGCACCGATACGAACATCTTGGCTGATATCGATAATTCTTTATATTTGAAAGCCGATAACCGATATATTGGCCGATAAATCTAAACCCGAATTTCTATGCCATTTTTGAGAGCCTGATTACAAAACAAAAAAGCCACGTCCCAAACACACAATTATGAGGCTCTTATTACAATGTTATGTAGCCGATATGACAGACTTGTGTTGCACTTCACTGTATTTTCCTTTGTTGAAGTGATTCTAATCATATTTCAAGCAATTTGAAACCATCACGATGAACAGTGTGCATCTGAAGTGTCTCAGCTGGAGGAAATAATCCATTATTTATCGGCTTTAATATATCGGACAAATTTTCTCATCGTGAATCGGCCGATACCGATACATCGTGCATGCCTAATAAATTCACAACAACGTAATTCAACAGCAGTCTTTATAATCCAACCAGACGCGCCAAAGCTACAGCTGAACATTTCAGGTCAGATGCAAGAACGCTCACGGATCATATGATCTTCCGACTACAAACTGTTATTGTGCAGAAAAGAGCAGAAGATTCAATTTGGCCTTTAAACAGTGACATGAGAAACGAGGAGTGAGGAGTCATTTGTACACCGTCTCCTGATGTAAACGTGCGTGGCTGAAGCGGTTCTGGCGGATACGTACCCGATCGAGCACCACGTGTCGGCGCTGGCCTCAGATTTATCAATGGACTGTCTGTATGAGATGAAAGCGTCCTGGACCTTCCCAATACTGGAGTAGCACCTGCAGAGAGCAAACACACACGCCTGCTAAACCCCCGCAGATCAGCAAACGCTCGCTTCACGTGTGTGTTCACGTCATGTGACTGACCTGCCGAGGAAATACCAGGACTGGCCAGAGTTCGGATCGGCTTCCAGGGATTTCTGGAGACACTGGATAGCGTAGCTGTCCTTATTAGCTTTATCTCCCAGCTGCTCGACTGTATGATGCATCCAGCCTGTGTGTGTGTGTGTGTGTGTGAGAGAGAGAGTGAGAGAAAAAAGCTTTAGAATAAAATTGCACACAGATGCAGAGACCCTGGTGAAACACACCATCAGTAATCTGTGTTCTGCCGTCTCTGGCCCAGTTCACAGCTGATGTTCAGGTGTGGTGTAGTCGATCGGGTCACGAGTGGACGACACTAAACACAGGTGTAAACGCCTCTAAAGCGTTAGAGCTCGTCCAGAGGGAGTCGAAAACACAGACGCCCGGACTGATGTTGTAGTCAAAATGGCTCAAAAGCTAAATTCGAATATCTTTCTTAAATATTGGCAAAATTCTAATTACACTGAACAAAATTATAAACGCAGCACTTTTGTTTTTGCCCCCATTTTTCATGAGCTGAACTGAAATCTGTATTAGTGAGCACTTCTCCTTTGCCCAGATATCCATCCACCTCACAGGTGTGCCTTAGGCTGGCCAGAATAAAAGGCCACTCTAAAATGTGCAGTTGTACTGTATTGGGGGGTCCGGGGGTCTGATACGCCACACCTGTGAGGAATAAATAAGCTGAGTGGCAGACGCGAGTGAGACTGCAGGTGTTCTTACCCAGCTGCTGTAAGGTGGCGGCCTTCACCTGCACAGGTAACGCCTCGGTCAGCAGGAGACTCTCGTACGCCTCTTTAGCTGTGCGATATCTCTTCTGTCACACAAGCAGAGAGTCACAGATCACATGTGTTCTGAGCGCTACAACACCAATCTCTACTGTCATGTGATCCTGTAGTGAACGCTCAGGGCGGAGGAAAGTGCCTTAGCAACACCCCGGCAACCCCTCTCTGCTGTTGCTATAGCAACACCAGCCGAATGTTCAGCTCAGAAAGTGCAAACATGATCTCATGCATTACCATCCACTATAAGGCAGAGTTAGTTTGTGTGCGGTTAGTCAAAGCTGGAGGTGTAAGTGAGGGACTCACCTGAATCTCGTACAGGTGCGCGATGTGGAACTGAACTACAAACACAAAGACAAGAATTAGCAGCAAATTCAGAACAGCAGCTTTTCTGTGTGAGAAGATCCTGCAGAAACGGCTTCCTTGGTACAGTTAATCTGTGTGTGTGTGTGTGTGTGTGTGTGTGTGTGTGTGTGAGTGTGTGTGTGTGAGTGTGTGTGAGTGAGTGAGTGAGTGAGTGAGAGCGCGTGAGAGAGAGGGGAGAGAGCACGAGTGTATGTGCGCGCATGTGTATGAGAGAGAGCTTATAAGAGTGTGTGTGAGTGTGTGCGTGTGAGCGAGAGAGAGTGTGTGTGTGTGTGTGTGCGAGAGTGAGAGTGTGTGCATGTGTGTGCGTGTGAGAGCGAGAGAGAGAGAGAGTGTGTGTGTGCGTGAGAGTGAGTGTGCGCGTGTGCGAGAGAGAGCAAGAGAGAGAGCAAGAGAGAGTGTGTGTGAGTGTGTGCGAGACAGAGTGTGTGCATGTGTGTGCGTGTGAGAGCGAGAGAGAGTGTGTGTGAGCGAGAGAGAGTGTGTGCGTGAGAGTGAGTGCGCGTGTGCGAGAGAGAGCAAGAGAGAGAGCGTGTGAGAGAGAGGGGAGAGAGAGTGTGCATGTGTGTGCGTGAGAGAGAGTGAGTGTGCGCGTGTGTGAGAGAGCGAGAGCGAGAGAGAGAGAGAGAGAGAGAGAGAGAGAGAGAGAGAGAGAGAGAGAGAGAGAGAGAGAGAGCGAGAGAGCGAGAGATGGTAAGGGGTGGGGCCTGGTTGAGTGAGTTAGTAGTGTGTTAAACTGGTGGTTATGGTAAGGGGCGGGACATTTCCCAAACACACTCGAAGCGCTTGACCAATCACAACACACTGCTCCAGCCGACCAATCAGAGCACAGTGTGCTTTTCAGAAGGCGGGGCTTCATAGAGACAGGCATAATAGGTCCTATTAGAGGTTTTATCAATACTGAACCAACAGCACTAATAATAATAATAATAATAATAATAAAAATAATAAATCATAATAATAATAATCCATCACACTCCTCCTAAAGTCTCCTAATGAATCTGTAATCAGTGTGTGTGCTCAGAAGTGTGTGTGGTGTGTGTGTGTGTGTGTGTGTGTGTGTGATGGAGAGGCTGAAGGAACTTACTCTCAGCTTTAGACAGAGTGCAGTGACTGGAGTCGATGAGCGCCAGCTGAAAGTGCTGCGGACACACAGGGACAAAACCAGCTGACATCACCACCTGACCTCACTAACGGAGGGACTTCAAAGCAACAACAACCGGCTAACACTGCATTAACTATCAACACAACAGAATAGGGCTGGGCGATACATCGCATGACATTGTTAGGCGCATCTCGTCAGTAAAGCCGGTTCCTTGATTAGTAGTAAATCACCTTCACCTGCTTTCAGATGGAGCGGCCTTTACTACACAGAGCCGTAGTTAAATGTACAGTATGGAATTTTTCGCCACTAGGGGTCGCTAACCTCTTTACAATAACAAAGGCGTAGTTTGATGACGCAACATTTGCTAAGAATTATGGATCTTGTCGTCAACGTCAAGCCGACCGATCTAATAATGTTTATGGATGAGTGTGTGTGACTTTTATCATGACTGTGAAATGAAGCAGTTCGGGATTGCTAAGAGACAGCTAGCAGCTCCACACGCGACGCGAGTCCCGCAGATATAAAAGGAATATGGACATTTCATTCTGCCGAACTACACGCAGAATTACTACTCACAGGTCAGTTTATTAGACAAATTAAACTTGTGAGGTAACGCAGCGCTGTTTCACTTGGTCTAACATTACACTAGCACACTAAACTGCATTTAAATGTGTTGAAATGAATGTGTTAGTTTGTCTGTATGAGACTAGCAGTAAGCTAGATCAACATTAGAATAACATACAGATCATATTCTAACATTTTATCATTGTTGAACTATATAACATTGATTAGTTTTATGTAAATGTGCTCACCTGTTTAATAAAGTACATGTAGGAGCGGTCGAAGTCTCGGACGTGGAGCTCTAGGCATCTCGAAAACACCGCGCTGATACTGATTCTCGGTTTAGTTCTCCTTTTTTATCCAAAGTCTGCTTGCCATGGTCCATAATGTTTGAATGAAACAACAACAGCGTGCAGATAGACATTGCGAACTACACAGTTGTCCACGTCAGTCGCCTTGGTTACTATCAGAGGGCTCTGGTTGCTATGGCAGTACGAGCGGAAACCAGGGACAACGCGGATATGACGCCATTGACGGCGACAAAACAGAAATAAAGAAACGGGACGTGTCTTCGAATTAAATTACAAATTTCTCCTGGTTTGAAAGTTGTTGGAAACAGTCGGGATAATGTAAGTACACAACTAAAGAAAATATATAACATAGATATAGTGATTTTTGCTATTTTTAAAGCAAAAAAGTTACATATTGTGCCTTTAACTGACAAGCTGAGCCATATCGCATTAATTACCACGGACGTATCGCCTGCTATAATTAATGCGATATGGCTCAGCTTGCCAGTTAACTACGGCCCCGCTCCATCTGAAAGCAGGTGATGGCGATTTACTACTAATCAAGGAACCGGCTTTACTGACGAGATGCGCCTAACAATGTCATGTGATATATCACCCAGCCCTACTACAGAATATCACACAAATAAATGACAGCAAGAAACAGAAACGGTCCAGATGTGGATCTCATTCAGGAGACGCCAACAGATTGGCATGTCAGAGATCACGTGAGTTTCAGCCTGTCGATGTTTTCATGTAAATCACAGAAGTTCACGAACACTGCTGAGAAAAGAAGAACGAGAAACTACCACACACACACTAGATGTGTCCTGACCCCCCCGTGACCCTGGTGCCGTACCTTTAAGCTCGACTCGTAGTCCGTGTTGACTTTGAACATCAGGCCGAGACGCAGGTGGATCTCTTTAGCTCGAGAGAAGCCGGGGTCGATGTACAGCACCTCCTGAAACGCCTTGATCGCCCTGAGAGCACACACACACACACACACACACACACACACACACACACACACAGAGCAATGAAACACTCCTTCCTGAACAACACAAAGCGTTACGGTCATGTGACTGAGGCAACAGACGATACATTAAACTAGACTAAACCCACTGTCGGCAGGCCAACCCGTCGTCACATGCGGATTCACACGCGAGTAAACGCGGTCTCCCATAATCAGCCCACATGACCTGAACATCGCCATGGAAACGGTCCGCCTGCGCATCTGATCTCATTCACCACGTCACATGACGTCCAAAATGCCAATCAAACATGTTGCGTTCACACATGCATCACATGTGGATGTGAAGATACTCACCATTGAAATGCGTTGTAATGGAAGTAAACCATCCCGAGGCCGTACAGAAAGGCAGCGTTCTAGAGCGAGAGAAGAGAGTGTGTGTGTGTGTGTGTGTGTGTGTGTTGGGTTCAACAACAGTCATCAGAAAACTACACAAGCGAATCCTGGATCCGTCAAAGAGAAAACCACCTCAAAACACTTGATCAAAACCACACAGGAAGATTTCACTACGAATGTCAATCAACACACACACTTACGCTAGAGGTCTGCACGGGCTTTAAACTGAAGCCCGAACCCGGCCCGTACCCGCGATCATTTAACCCGACCCGACCCGACCCGACAATTAAATTTACATGTTAAGCCCGAACCCGACCCGAACCCGAGGTCCACTCTATTTCTCACAGCAAATAAATACCATTTTTGAGAGAGAGAGCCTGTGTGTCTGTGGTCTGTGTAGCCTATGCATACATTGCACATCGAGAAGAAAGCGAAAACATTGCAAAGCGAGAAGAAACCGCTCTGGATGAAATGTGAATTTTAAAACAAATTAAATGAACAACAGCCAGGGCTTAATTTGAGCCCCACCTCCGACATTAGATCCGGAACCTTTTTTATTGGATCCGGCACCTCCTGTGTCACTAAAATGAATTGCCTAAATGAAATAAAATAAAATTACTGTTTGTGTAGTGTTCAATGTTTGTGACTCATGACTTGCGCGCTTGTACGAGTTGAGATTGCTGTTAGCCTCGATCGTTTCACTCAGGGGAAAAATGTCAAAAAGACAGGAAAGTTTGCTTAACTTTTTAAAATACGTTGGACAGTCAGATCCCAAACAAGCAAAAATCGTTTCCGCTGATCAAAAAGGAGACCACGGTGGACACAGTAGCCTAGTATCGACATAATATCTCGTTATTTCAACAAAATAAGGGGACATTCTAATCTGCATTAAGCCACATTAAGCTTTCTTATAATGGTTTTCTATAGGAGGAAAATGCTTAACGTGTAAATGCGTTCATATTATTGGCTCATCTGATTTTTTGTACATAGCATAGCCTATTTGTTAGGATTTTAGTATCATAATGATTAATAAATGCACGCACAATTTTCCGTGAACTTGATTTGAACAAATGCCTTTCAACTTGTGTGTGCAAAATTCAGAATTAAATTAATGCGCAGAAATTTGTACAAATAGAGAGTATGTAGGCCTACTGTTGTAAAGCGCATTTAGTTTCGTATTTGTTAAAATATTATAATGTTATTTTTTTTCATTTATGTTGATTTATGAAAAGTGAACAGCACGAGCGAGTAAGATAGGATGCGCAATATGAGACATGCAGCGGGTCAGACATGATTTTGACCGTTGAAGTTGAAGTTGTTTTGTAGAAAGCCTTTCTTTAAAGTGAATTTCGTTTTGTATAAATTGTATCTTAATTTTAATCAATTTTTCGTCAACCAATTGCCTGTATTTAATGAATAGGCTACGAAACAAATATAACGGAGGCGCCCGCGCGCTCACTTGCATTGCACGTGAACTAGCACATCCTAACTTAACGAAACTCAGTGTATGCCTCACACAGACATGACAAATACACAAAGCTTGAAATGTCTTTAAACGAAATCATTCAAAACGAAAA